>NC_138770.1:454720738-454940738 GCF_965119305.1 Pelophylax lessonae
ATGAGTTTCAGGAAAATAAATGATGTCTGGATGTTTGTTAAAACTGTCTGACACTTCTTTTGAAGAGAATTAAAGTAGAAATAGAGGCAAAACTTTTTTTTTTCATTTTGGCTAGAGCAAGGGAGGGTTATAACCCCTGTCAGATTTTTTTTCACCATCTGTAAAATTGAGAGGAAATCCCTACAAATTAAAGGAATACCTTGGGGACCCGCAGGTCACCAAAACTAGTGTCCTCATTGGAAGATATCCCCTCTATTACTTTTCTGGGGACAACCCAAAATTAGTAATTTTTCTTTTATGTTCACTTTTAATGATAATGGTAGACAGGACAAGTAGAGAGGATGAATCTCCTTACCGATAGCAATAAAAACTGACAAGCAATCTAATCCCTCTCCACTCTATCCAAAACTAAAAAAAAAAGTTTTGCCTTTAGTTATACTTTAAATCCAGCAACATTTTGATTGAATTCCACACACATGAACCATGAAAAATATCTACATAATAAGTCCTACAATAGACTGAAGAGACTCCAGTTCACTGCATACTTTAATTTTATTAAAATTTTATTAAAATAAAGGATTAAATTGATCACTCAAAGTATATAATGAAACAAGGAAAACAGTGAGTATTTGTGGTTCACATCACTGTGTTATGCTTTGTAAATTGTGAGGGGAGCTGAGGTCCAACACTAGAACTGGGTTCATTCATAGACACTACTCCAATACAGCAGGGAGCCAGAAGTGCCACTCCTGATGTGGATAACAGGAGCTCTCAGCAGAGCTTGGAGAGCTCCTGAAGTAATGTAAAATAAATGTGGTAATGTGAAAATGAAAGATAAAGCCTGGAGTTGGACTTAATAAAGCAAAAAAAAAAAGAAAAATAGATAAATCTACCCATTTCTACTAAAATAAAGAGTGCAGTGAATTTATTGTTTACAGTATTACAGAAATGCAAAACATAAAATATC
Organism: Pelophylax lessonae; assembly: GCF_965119305.1. Classification (NCBI taxonomy): domain Eukaryota; kingdom Metazoa; phylum Chordata; class Amphibia; order Anura; family Ranidae; genus Pelophylax; species Pelophylax lessonae. Next base: position 454,721,706 of record NC_138770.1, read on the forward strand.
AGGTTAAAAACACTTTAACTTAAAAAATAAACTAAAACTATTTTAATCTCTGAAATATCAGAACAGGGAATAAAATCCTTGGATTAGCAATTTTAAACTGGTGAAATATTAAGGTAAAAAAAAAATTGCGTGTCTAAAACTGTTGTAAGTAGTAAGTTTAGGCTATTCTTTTAATCTGATAATTAAATAATGCTAAGAATAATGTTTGTTAAAAGAATGTAAGAACGTCTCCACTGTCAGTTTGGATTCGAAATCCTTTTTTTCTGAAACATTGACTCAACATGTACATTAATTTGTTACTAAACAGCCCAAACCTGTTATTTCGTATAGCATCTGACAGCCGACCTTAAAAGACACTAGAAAAGCCCCAAGATTAACACTGAGTAACTCCCGTAACCTCAAAAGCCAATTATTTGTCTGACCTTGTATTACCGTTTTACATATTTGGTAGCAATGCCCAGGAATGTCTAGTTTAGGAATTTGTTGACTAGTGCATTTCTTAATATAATTTCCAAAATGTATAACTATTAAAACTTCTACAGCTTAGATAGTGTTATTCAATTTACTGATTTTTCTCAAACTTAGAAAAGTTACACATGACAGCAAATGTTCTTATAACAAAGTAAAGCTGCATGAAATGAAGAAAAAGAAAGGGATGGCTGTTTTTTTAAGTCTTTGCTTCCCTAAGGCTTTCAAACTAAAATCCCTACTTCTTATTAACAGGATGAAACTGTCCTCCAAGCCCTTAGGTTCTTGACATATTTGTGGTCGTGTTCTCTTATGTATACTCAGCAGTCAAGAGCTTCCCAGAAAGCCTGAAATAAAAAAAAATGATTTTTCTTGGCTTCCAAGCTAGTTATCTACGACTTTGTATCTGAAATATTGAAAAGTAATGTGCTTTTGGTGCACTGCAACAACTGAAATGCAACATTTAGAACATAAAATATGTAATTTTTCCTATTCATGTCTAGACAAGCACTTAAAAATTCTCTATTAGTAATTTTACAAGTGTATATAAATAAATACCTGATGTATTACAGCATATACAGTAACAATATATTGAACTTAAATCAAGTGACTTTTCCTGGGCCTAAGAAAATGATCTTTGAAAAATGAAGTCATCCATCTGCTGGAGGCAGATTGGTGTATTTCCTGGTGTTTGTCCTAGGTTTTGGGGATTTACATTCACTTCCTGTTCAGTTAACTTTTGGCACAGAAAGTGAGTGGAATTTTCCAACACAGGGAGTGACACAACAAAAAAAGCTTGCAAGGATTCTACCCCACTCAACTAAAAAAAGCGTTTCATAGATGATGTTTTAGTAGAAAATTTAAGGGTTACAACCTCTGTGAGTTGCTGTTTTGTGTGTGTACCTGTTAGAGAGATTTCCACACACTTTTGTCTTTGATACATAGATCACAATGAGAGGTATGAGTGGGGACACAGACAACAATAAATGGCTAATGGAGAGGTTCTCATCCTTCCTCTCTGTTCAAAACGAAAAAAAAGAAAAAAGATTCAGATTATTTCATTATGTTCTAAGAAATATGACAAGAGTATTGCATACTAATCCAGTCACAATTGGTTATTAGGGATTTCTATTTTCATCTGCTAACAGAAAATTCCAAGGCTTGAATACACTTGACTGTTCTGTCTGACTCCTGTAGTTCTTAAAGCCATAATAACTCAAAAGCGTACATTTATGTGTGCATGTGTGTAAATGATGCCACAAAGCTTCTCTAAATGCAGATTCAGGGCATGTTTTTTTGTCCCTGAACTCTGCTTTTAAGAGGCTATTTGCTTTATACACGGCTATATTCTGCCCATGCTATGTGCATAAGTCCTACCGCTGGCCATAGACTGCTAGAGCAGATTGTGCTCCATAAGCTTCTTCCCGAGCCACAGCAGCCAGGAAAATAGCATCAGAAATCAGAAGTGATGCAATTTGTGTTGCTTCCAGGCTCTTACAGGCTAAGGAAGACCAGCGAGTGGATGTTTGTGGGTCACCCTCCCCTCTGCCTGGCAGCTCCCCCCATGTGGGTCCCAGGCCCACAGGTGGGATAGCGGAGACTAGGAATTGTGGCAGGGGGACACTTATGGGGCTCTGTGAATGCAATCTGGTGGCTATAGAGTTGATGGAACGTTTCCATCTGAAAGTAAACATTTAGCTAGTCAGATTTTATTTGTGTGTGTATAAACACTCTGCTGCTGTCTAAAATGTCAGTGGAGACAAAAGGGTTAAATAACTTTCCTGGATATGACCTCAAGGAAAGTGTCTGTCAGAACTTTTCGCTAAATACCAGCAGGAGGAGTGCAAGAGTATCTAAACGTGCGGACTGCAGAATACCTAGAATAGCTTTCTGGGGAATGCTGAAGTGGTTGCAAACGTGAATGGGTAAAAAGTGTGGGACCCGGGTGATAAACAGTAGACCGGCCCTGACAGTAGCACAAATTTGTTTTGGAGACTGCAAACTGAGACCTTTATTTTTCCTCTTCCACACTTCTTTACTTTTACATATTGTCCTCTGTCATAGCATTCGTGCTCCTCTCATGCACTTACTGCCCAGTGTCATACCTTCTTCTGTACATACTGCCCACTGTTATACCCTAAACACTTTTCTCCTGCATGAAACACCCCTCATCATACCCTTCACACTCTTCTCCTGCATATACTGTCCCCCATTTTAATCTCTGCGTATATGCTTCACACTCCTCTCCTGGATATTTTTCCCCGTCATACCCTCTTCCCTCCTCTCCTGCACATACTGTACTTCCTGCTATGAAACCCTATATACTCCTTCTGCATACAATATAATGCCCTCTATCATACCTTCTGCACTCCTCTCCTGCACATACTTCCTGCTGCCATACCCTATACACTCCTCCTGCATATTATGCCCCTTATTCACTCTGCACTCACCTCCTGCACATACCATATATTGTCATACCTTCCACATTCCTCTCCTAAACATAATGCCCTCTGCTATGTTCTCCACACTGCTCTCCTGCAAATACTGCCCACCATAATACCCTTTATGTGCCCTTCCTGTGTATACTACCCTCACAAATCAGTGTAGAGATAATGTGTTTTTTAGTTTTAGATGAAATGTTAGTATCATGATTTTTTTCTAAAACTCTACATAGCCACAAAGAAAAACAGTAGCCCTGTGTTGGTTAATCTGCGCTATATTTACATCTTAGCTATAACCTTTACATTGACCCATAGCTAAGAATCAGATTAACATTTTTCTGTCATTTACAACCTAGTTTTGAATCTTTTTGGCAACTATGAGGGAACACAGGCCAAGACAACTCTTCTTTTTTGATACCTTAATAAACTAGGAATAATTATCATTTGTATTCATAAAAAATTACTAGGCAGTGAGTCATTCACTGGTCATCGGAGCGTCCCAGAATGACCTCGACCTTAGTCATATATGAGTATGTATGTGTGAGATGAGATGCACTATGGGCCACTTTTTACACAGGGTCTTGCAGCCAACTTTCTGCCAGCAAATTCCTGTATAAAATTGTATGCCTATGCATAAGAGGCCTTACAATTATTACATGCCTTCTATGTGTACTATAAATGCAAATAAATGCATGTATGTCATTGCCAGTGTGAATGAGGCTTGCAAAAATCAGTACTTCAGATTTGGTAGTAATTTCTTTTGCATTTGCGCGCTATTCTTTTTTAATATACATGTCTTTTGGTTCATAGCTGCAGCAGCTTTAGAAATACATGGGTATGCTCCCCCAAATTTTTTGCCTGTTTACTATGTATTCGGTCTGACCAGACTATCGAGGTTGAGCAACCCTCCCCCCCCCCACACACACCTGTGTTCAATCAGTGTCCACCATTTAGTGGATATAGGAGGAGTCCCCTGTAGTGCATTTGCACATCTTTCCCAGCAAGGAGTATTGTCTCCAAGGGTTAGAAAGGCTGGATTCATCTCTTTTTCATGGATAGTGTAGGACCCACTGATAATGGGGTACTTTGACGCAGTAGTGGGCTTGAGCACGATATGGCCATATGGTGGGACCAAATCCCCATTTTTATTTATGGATTGTCTTCAGATTTGGTAGTAATTTCTTTTGCATTTGCGCGCTATTCTTTTTTTAATATAAAAATCAGTACTAAATGGTGTATTTATATAAAAAAAATGCATTTGCTATTTGCAAATGTGGCAAATGGATTTATGTGCTGTTTGAGTGTTTTTAATTGGTTTAAAGCAGAAAATATTTCATTTGGCCACAAGATTGTTGTAAGTTTTATAGGGATTTCCTACGTTACTTAGTACACCTAGTCATCAAATGCAGTATTTTCTCTTTTAAATCACTGAAACACATTGGACCAGCACAGGAAATAGGCCCATGACATTTGTTTTTTTTCCCCCACTCACACAGAATGATTAAACAGTGCATGCACTTTCACTGTGCAAATTGCTATGCATTTTTTTTTTTTAGTACTGATTTATAATGTATGAAAAGTGTTGTCAGATTGGATGTAGTGGAGAGGTGTGGTGGCAATGTCACAATCTCTTCACCCTCTCCAATCATAGAACGCTTTGCATTCATTGAGAAGATGCAACACGCTCTCTGAATCCCGCCTGTGCGGAGCGAGTGATCTCCTGTGTTTCACAAGCAGTAGGGTAGCTGCTGGGTAATGGGACCTGGAAGCTAGTGGAGATGACTGTAATAGTGCTGCCTACTACAGTGATTTCCAGCTTCCAGTGAGGACAGGCCAGATATGCAGAGTTACATTGGTCCAAACTGGACCAACGTAACAATTTAAATCCATACCTGGAATTCAGCTTTAATCTCTTGCGGACTGCTCCATGTAAAAATACTGCAGCATGGCAACCACATGTACATCACCAGGAATTTCTGGGTAAGGGGCGTGCGCGCACCCCATATGTGCTGTGATTCAGTACAATGCAAGATGGTCGGCAGGTCGCGGTTGATTTATGGCTGGAACCTGCTGATCAGCTTAACAAATCACAGTACAGAGCCTTGAGTTTACTAACAACACAGGGCTCTATACACTGAGCGGCGATGTGGCTGAAAAAACAACCACATGGTTTAGTTAAAGCAGCACACATCACACATTGTTAGGCACGCAGTTAACCCTATGATTGCCCCTAGATGTTAACCCATTATCAGCCAGTTTCATTAGTACAGTGACAGTGTATAGTATTAGCAATAATCTCTGTATTAATGTCACTGGTGATGTCAGTGTCAGTAAGTCAGTTCCCACTCAGTGTCAGTTAGTGTCAGATTTCCCGCCACAGTCCCCCTTTAAGTCGCTGATCACCGCCATTACTAGTATAAAAATAAATAAATACAAATTCTAGTATATATACTATAATTTGTAGATGCCTTTAACTTCACGCAGACCAGTCAATATACACTGATTGTTTTTTTGTTTTTTTTAACCAAAAAATTTAGCAGAATACTTTTTGGCCAAAACTTATGAAGAAAAATATTTTTTTTTTCTATTGGATATGTTTTATAGCAGCATGTAAAACAATATTTTTGGGTCTTTTTTGGTTTATATAATAAATAATAAAAATCCCAGTGGTGATTAAATCCCACCTAAAGATTTTTTTTTTTTTTTTATTGAAGCTTAGACATATTAAATGAATCTAACATTTTACAACAGATTAAGCAAGAATATTACTTAAAGATTCAAAAATGATTCCATAGCTCAGAATATGTTGTCAAAAAGTAAAGCATTGGATCAATATACAAGATAAAGTGCCATGGTGCCCATTTGCATAGTCAAAACTGCGTAGTAGACTATTTATGTATCCTGAACAATAATAAGAAATAAAAATAACTATAACAAAAACCAAGTACCTATAAAACAATGTAATAAATACTAAAATTGTAGGATGTTCAGCATTATTTACACTCAGCAGCGCTCAATATGTTTTATCATATTGAAAATCAACCAGTCCACATGAAAGGTAGAAATATATTGCAAAATATACAGTCCTCATAAAAGAGTAAAATCCACACTCAATAGAGTCTGTTTGTTAAAAAAAAACACATAAAATATCCATAAAATTTTCATAAAATATTGGTACTCCCAGTGCTCAGTGTTCAGTGTTCTGATCCGGCGTACACCTTCACCACACCAAAAAGTGATCCCCTTAGGAATGGACACTCACCAGAGTTACAATAATTATACGCCTATAAGCATAGGTTGCTTGCACCCTTTGGGAGTCTGGACCACCTCTGCTGACACCTGGACGACCACTGTGCTTGGATATCCCTCAGGGACCAAACGGTACCAAAAAAATGGAATGGGAGGCACAATAGTGTAATACTGTCTTGCAGTCTTTATTTCAACACAACACACCAAAGCAAAACCCCCCAAATCCAATATGCTTACATCAAATGAAAATTTTCAAGCATTAAATGATAATCGAGACGCTGTGGCCAGCTCACCGCTACTGAATGGTTCTCTTTCAGCCTAGTCAGGTGGCGAGATCCGGATTCCAGCCAAAACGTCTATGACCATCAAGGAGACAGCGTGCCTGCGTCCTGACGCATTTCGTCTCTTGGGACTTCTACTGAGGACTCAGGCACACTGCACTGTTTTCCTATATATAGCTACCTTTCATGTGGACTGGTTGATACATATTGAGCGCTGCTGAGTGTAATTAATGCTGAACATCCTACAATTTTAGTATTTATTACATTGTTTTATAGACTGTTTTATATTACAGTAGCTGCTATCAGGACATTTTATGAAATTTATGCATGATTTTATTATCCAGCTGTATGTCATATCCCTCACAACAGTAAGCGCTGGGCGAGTGTTTGGAATTTTTCCCTTTTAAAAACCAAGTACCATTTTAGAGAGAGAAACACAAAAAGAAAAGGGGGGCCCTCAGGTGGGATTTTTTAGGCAGAGAATGAATGAAGTAATAAGAGTATACAATTAATGAATTTATTTCACATAGTAAAAAGTGACAACTATCACATTGCGGAAGTAAAAAACAGTTGACCATTCATAAGAGTACACATGTACCTTAAGAACCATAAGTTCAGTCAGGGAAGTCAGGCGGGTCAAAAAATTTGGATACCCAACCAGGCAAAGCTTCACAGTGACACATCCATATCCAACATGTTTCAGAACATAAAAATTCTTTCTTCAAGGGAAAATAGGAACAGGGTACTCAGGTCTATAAATGCAAAGTATACTTGTCAATATATGTGATTTGTCCAAACAATATAATCATTACCAATTCCATACAGTCATCAAGGCATATATAAAATATTAATGTATACTCACAATTGGGTCAAAGCAAATTGAAAATTAGCTCCTGGATATGTACCCCATTGTGACCATGTCTCAGTGTGTTGCCCCGGGATAAGGCCGTTTGTGTCAAGGCCAAAGGATGGTAGAAGAGCTTGAATGAGCAAATGCTCAAAGGTTCTGCCACGTTGTTCACCCACAAGGATGAGCAAAAAGGGAACCAGTCCTAATGAAAAAATAGTAATAATAGTAATAGACATGTGGGTTTCCTCAACAAGCATTGTAACATATCTAGTGTATAAAAGGAATGAATATTTAGGACATGAGGAAGACTCCAAGTGGTGCCTAGCAATGGGTGCCGGATCCACTGGAAACACAAGCATCCAATGCAAACAAAAATTCCCCCCTAGACATAATTACATACACATTGTTGTGAGCAGTTCTCAGCCACATCCAAAGTGGGGCCTGCAGAGGGGTAGAAAGCCCTCAAAGGTGCAGATATACCTGCACTAGGGGGTGTGGTAGCACCCAACCTGCCCCCCTACCGCATCAATTGGAAAATTAAAACTGGTGTGCTTGTAGCTGGAAAGACTATAATAGTCCATCCATCTGTGCACAGCTCCAGGGATTGGCACCCGAGATGATCCCTCGGGTCAGTGGCGTCCAGCCCTGCTGCGCATGCACAACAGCACCTGACATCACAGAGCCACCAGCACGCCCATGAAGGCCGTGTCACCGACCAATCCAATGGCAGCGGCCCGCAAAAACATAGTGCGGCCATGTTGAAAGGCCCCGAGATTAGTGAAACGCCCTGGGGCCTTTGCGTGACGGGGGTTGATCACCAAGCGGCAAATAATCACACACATGAGTATGTCACAAGGAGGCACGTACATAGAGCAAAAGATTGATTGATAGGTATGCAAATTCCAAGGTAATAGTACATAAGCATAACGTTAGTAGAGTTACATAATTTCATTAGAACCAGAAAAGAACAAACAATATTCAATAATGTGTATTACAATCAATCCTGAAAAAAAAGAACCAATGCATATAGTGGGAACAACATATAAACGAATAAGGGTAGGGAAGGGAAAAGGAGGAGGATCACAGGGAAGGGGAAAGAGGAGAGAGGTGCTATCAGATGATGTTTCCAAAATATTGATGTATAGATATAAAGGAATTAACAGCCACTGGGGGAATATATATAGCTATTAGCAAATGGTAGTGAGAAAATGGTGTACGTTAGCCTCACTTTTACCCCAGAATAAGCCTGCCAATAATCTAGTAGGCTACAATTCAATATACAATAATAAATCTCCTTAAAAACCTCTCGAAGTGAAACCCTGGAGAAATGGCTTAAAATTGAAAGCCTCTTTGAGTCCTAGAGCAGTAGTGGCGTTTAGATCAAAAATCCACCACAGCTTACACTGTAAGAGGAGCTTGTTGAGGTTTCCTCCTCATGGGCTGGGGTGGATTCGAACCAGTGCCAAAAAAGATATATGGGGAAAAATGCCATCATGGACACGTATGACATGCCTCCCCAAAGAGAGTTAGGGGTCATTACATCGCATAATTTGAACATGGCGTTATATACGCTGGCAAAACTTTTGAATGGTCTTGCCCACATAGAAACAGTCGCATTCACATAGCATGGGGTATACCACTCCTGCAGTTTGGCAATTGACAAAGTGCCTGGGGTGGAATAACTGGCCATTAGGTAGACATAGACAACCTCTTCTATCGATATACTGACAATGTGAACAAGATCCACATGGGAAGGTGCCTAGCAATTTACATGCATCTCCCCGCCTGGAACCTCGGTACTCACTGTGCACCAACTGGTCACCAACAGAAGTGACCTGTCTGTAGGTGACCAGAGGGGCAGGGGGCACAAGGGGTCCCACAATGGGGTCCGAGGTCAATAGATGCCAATATTTGCCAAGAATACGCTTGACTTCCCTGTGTTCACTAGAATATTTGGTGATAATTGTACTAACATTAACTTGTTGGACCTTTTTCTTAGTAAAAAGGAGATCATGTCTAGTGTACTTGACTTTAGGACAATACAACACTGAGCTCTTTATTTGCTTTGATTTCAGTTTACAGAGCGATAACTAAAAAGCCACCTGTTATTAGTTTTGTATTGTGTAGGACATAAATTTAATTTGCGTACAGTGTTGCATGACCCGTGCAATTGCCTGTTTAAATAGCACAGTGCTGAATAGCAAAAAATTGGCCCGGTCATGAAGGGGGTAAAACTGTCCAGAGCCTAAGCGGTTAAGCAAGCTCCACAATTCTCCCTGCATTTTATTAATGGGTGTGTAGCAGGAGCAGAAAGTGATGTAAATGGAGCCTCAAGTTAGTAAATTGATTTATGTTTTCTGAACTATAAAGGAACTTCTTACTCCTCTCAACATATCCCGCACTCCCTTACACTTACAGTCTAGAGTAGCTTAATTGAGCTACAAATGTCCAGAAGAGGAAAACAACATAAGGACTTCATACCCAATGACACATTTTTAGACCTTTGCCCCCCCTCAACTTGCTAAGCCTAAGCACTAGCCCACAGGTGTCTTATGGTAAATAAAGCCCTGATAATGGTTGTAATTAGACCTCCATAACTATATAAACAGCAGTGATATCAATGTGACTAGATGCTAATCTACTTGAAATATCTTGAGAAATACACATTTCTAGATTTTTATTTTCTCACAGCAGTAAATGTCTTCACTTTGTGAGGTCTAACTGCTAGGTATCAGTTCTAATGGTTCCTAACATCTGCAAGTCAATACAGGAACGTGCTGTGGCCAGCAGGTAACTTTTGGAAATTGCCATGACAACCTGGCAATTGTTTTTTTCCCAGGTATTTAGGACTAGGTTGAAGAGTTCAGAACATAATTTGTGTACATTGGAGAAGCCATTATTGTAGTTATTGCTAAATAATAGAATTATGTGTAGTACTGTTATTTCCAAAACAGCTCAGAACAGAGAGAACGAGAATGTAACAAGACTTATTTTTATTTTATTATTCAAGAAGTGCTTCTGTGTCATGACTCTAGAAATACATTGCCTTTGTACAAGTTTAGAAGTTCATGTTCACACTAAAGTTTCCAAGGCTTGATGGAAGTCAGCACTAGTAAGAAATGGCCTGTGAAGGACACAGACAGAAAATCTTCTCTGAAAGTAATTGGGAGGGTTGTGGATAAGTGACTCCAAAAGAACATTTGGAAGTGATTAGCTTTTTAGGCATAATCAATCAGGGTTTACTCCTGAAGGAAATTTATGATTTAAAGCTGCTGTTTGTAATTACCTCTCATGCATATAAAGTTTAAATATAATTTGTGTTTTTTAAAGAAGGTTTTCATATTTTGTTGTCACAATCCTGTGGTACATCATTTGCATGCCTTAAACAATGGAGTAATATACCCTTAGTAGGTTCTAGATTAGTAGTGGTCAACTTTGAAAACTCAGAGCATATGAAGTGCAGCCTTCTAACACAGGGCTTAACAAATTTGCGTAGATTCTAGGAGTCAGCTAAAAAAGTTAGGAGACAGTTTTGTAAATCAGCTGCCCAGCGCCCAGAACTGGATGTCCAGTGTGTCATGCAATAGGAATTGCTCACGCCTAATGCCTAGCAAAAAAATACAGAGAAAAAAAAAAACCCTTTTTCTTTGTTAGTTATAAGATTTTGAAAATAAGTCATTTTTCTCCTTCAGTGATATGCGCTGATGAAGCTGCGTTGATGAGCACTGATAGGCTGCACTAATGGGCACTGATGAGGTGGCACTAATGGGCATTGATGAAGTGGTACTAATAGACATCACTGATGAGGCAGCACTGATGAGGCTGCCCTGATAAAAACTTATAGTCTGCACTAATGGGTACTGATAGGCTGCACTGATGGGCACTGATAGGTGGCACTGAGTTGGCACTGATGGGAACTGATAAGTGGCACTAATGGGTACTGACAGGTGGCACTGATAGGCGGTACTGATGGGCACTGAGAGGTGGAACTAATGGGCACTGATGAGGTGGCACTCCACCTCCACAACAGGGGTAAGGAATGGGTGACCGATCAAGCTAGCAACCCCAGCTGTCAAACTGAGAAGATGATGTCAGAGGTGGGCAGTGAGAGCAAGCGGCGCTCGCCACAGCACTGCCCACCAGAGGAGTGTGTCCCTCTCCAGCAGGCCGTACAGCCACAGCCTCAGTTTTGGTCAGCCCAACCTAAGTCTGCACACCCGCAGGGGGACCACATGGGAGGAATCCAGACCACTGTTGGGGTTTAGCCCAGGCGCCAGAACGCAATTTCCAGTCCCCATTGCGACTTGGTGCCTGGGTTTTGTCAAACCCTGTCCTAACAGGTCTGAAGAGCCGCACATTAGCGTTGTTTTTGTACATTTGCTCATGCACCCCAAAGTGGTATCTTTGACAGCTTGGGCTCAAAGTAAGTGGGTTCAATAATGCTGGCCATCATTCAGCCTGGAAAATGAGCAGTTCTGGACCTTGGAGCTGTGAACCTGCAGCCCATTTACTTAAATTGAGAGATTGCGAATAAAAAAATAACATCTGTGTGCTATACATGTTAATGCATCTGTATACCCTTCATAGTTGTAAAAAATTATTTTGCTCTTTACTTATTTATTTTTCATAATATTGTCATATTTTGAAGGAGTTAAATAAATTGGGGAAAAAAGGGCCAAAAATAGAAAAGTTTGCATTTTTAACCCTGGATTTGTGTTGGTATCTATTTAAAATTACAAACAACAACATTATGAGTGCCCAAATCAACAGTTTGGTACATTCTGAGGAAAAGAAGCACACACTGGTGAGCTCAGCAACATAAAAAGGCCTGAATGTCCACAGAAGACAACAGTGGTGGAGGATCATAGGATTCTCCTCTCTGGTAAAGAAAAACCCATTCACAACATCCAGACAAGTGAAGGACACTCTCCAGGAGGTGGGCGTATCATTGTCAAAATCTACAATCAAGAAAAGACTTCACGAGTGCAGAGTGCAGAGGGTTCACCACAAGGTGCAAACCATTCATAAGCCTAAAGAATAGAAAAGCCAGATTAGACTTTGCCAAAAAACATCTAAAAAAGCCAGACCAGTTCTGGAAAAGCATCCTTTGGATGGATGAAACTAAGAATAATCTGCACTGGAATGACGGGAAGAAAAAAGTGTGGTGAAGACTTGGAACAGCTCCTGATCCAAAGCACACAAAGTCATCTGTAAATCATGGTGGAGGCAGTGTGATGGCATAAGCATGCATGGCTTCCAGTGTCACTGGGTCATTGGTGTTTATTGATGAGGTGACAGAAGACCAAAGCAGGCAGGTAAATTCTGCAGTATTAAGGATATTCTGTCAGCCCAGATTCAGCCAAATGCAGCAAAGTTGATTGGATGGCGCTTCACAGTGCAGATGGACAATGATCCAAAACACACTGCAAAAGCAACCCAGGAGCTTTTGAAGAAAAATAAGTGGAATATTCTGCAATGGCCAAGTCAATCACCTGATCTCAACCCAAGCGTTGAGCATGTATTTCATTTGCTGAAGGCTAAACTAAAGGCAGAAAGACACACAAACAAAGAACAACTGAAGACCGCTACAGTTAGAGCCTGGCAAATCATCAGAAAGAAGGAAACTTAGCCTTTGGTAATGTCCATGGGTTCAAATCATTGCTAGTAAAGGATTCTCAACAAAATAGTAATTGCCAGTAAAGGATTCTCAACAAAATATTAAAAATGAACATTGTATTTATAATTATATTCATTTGTCCAATTACATTTGATTTGAGCCCCTGAAAATGGGCTTCCTAAAATTTGTACTTGATATTTATGTTCAACTTCTGCAATTAAATCTTAAAGCCAGCACTTCAAATTCATTTGGATTGTTTCCTTTAAATTTTATTCTGGTAGCATACAGAGCCAAAAGTATGAAAATTGTTCCTGTGTCCAAATACGTACATATGGACCTAACTATATATTTATCATTTCTTTTTTTTAAACAACATTTTATGAATTGATTTGTGTTTGTAAATAAATACCAGTAATCTACTGTGAAATAAGTATTGTGGTAAGTCACCCTTATATGGATGGCTTTGTTTACTTTCAAGCTCATTCATACATTATAAATAAGTTTGAATATAAACAGACCCATTCACACCTGGTGCCAGGGGAGGAGTGGCTTGACACCCTCATTTATCCATGACACTGATATCTAAAATAGTTATGAGTTTTCTAAGGTGGACCTAAAGGAGCATACACAGGAGTGTAACAGTTCAATGTAGTGCGTGTGAACACAGGTGCCTTGGTAAGGTGTATTAGGATGCCTTTAAAATGGTTGTAAAGTCTCAACAATAAACTCCCATGATAGATTCTCTTATGGTGCAGGAGTAATGGCAGTGTGTTTTTTTTTTTTTTTTCAGCAATATAATCTCTAAATATATTTTCCTAGCATTGCTTCTGTGCAGTTACATGGTTTTCTCGCAGGGGGACTTCAGTGGGAGGGGGGTCACATTCCTCTGCTGTTAGTTTCAGGTTCAGGAGGAGAGAGTGGCGGGCAGAGGATCAGCTTCACGCAGACCATGGTAATGACAGGAAGGGAGGGGGAGTGAGGGAGATACAGATGCTGCAGAGAGAGCAGGATCAACCCGGTATATAAATAACATTGCAAAAAATTACTAGCACAAAAATAATGCAGGATGGAAGGATCCAAGATAGGAAGGATGGATCAATTTAAAGAAGGATTGGTCAAAGGAAGGATCGGTCGGTCGATCGCAGTAAGGATCAAAGTAAGGAAGGGTCAGTTGATCAATCGCAGGAAGGATCGGTCGATTGACCGCAGGAAGCATTGGTTGATCAAAAAAAGGATCAAAGGATAGAAGAAAGGATCGATTGATTGCAGGGAGTATTGGTCGATTGATTGCAGGAAGGATCAATCGATTGCGGGAAGTATCAGTCGGCCGATCGCAGGAAGGATCAATCAGTCAATTGCAGGAAGGATCAAACAAATTAAGGAAGAATCAGTCTATCAATCGCAGGAAGAATCGGTCAATCAATTGTAGGAAGGATTGGTCGATTGATTGCAGAAAGGATTGGTGATTAATTGCAGGAAGGACATTTAGGTACCATAGTTTGGCGTAATTCCAGGGGGGTACCCCATTTTGAAGCGTGCCATGTTTGGTACCTATTTACCCAGTGATCCATCATTTTTTATATTTTAACAAAAAATTTGGTATTCTATAGCATTTGTGTGCAAAAAAATCAAAGTGTATTTTTCCCCCCAAAAAAATCATGTTTAAAAAACCGCTGCGCAAATACCCTGCCACATTAAAAATTGCAACACCCACTATTTTATTCTCTAGGGCCTCTGCAAAAAAAATATATAATGTTTGGGGGTTCTAAGTAATTTTTTTAGCAAAAAAACACAGATTTTTATATGCAGGAGAGAAATGTCAGAAAAAACTTGGGTGGGAACTGGTTAACAAAGAGGAGGGGAGGAGCAGCTTTAAGGGGAATAGCATTGCTCTATATAGGCAGGGGGAGAGGCGGGGAGTAGATTGGCTCACATATAGACTACAGATGAGAGAGGGAGGGGGAGATTCAGAGACACTAACGAGATAGCAGGATGAGGATGGCACGTAAACTGACTACGCTATCAGAGAGCAGCCATGATAAACGTGGTCAGTTTACAGAGGGGGAGACAAGAACAGGCAGGATCAGCCAGGTATTGTACAACATAGAAAGGGACAATTGACGTGGCAAAAATACTATGCTATACTGTATCTCGTGCCTTAAAGGAACAGGAGCATGTTTGTTTGTTTTTTTTTTTTTTTTTAGAGTTACAACCACTTTAAGAATAAATGAAACTGCAGCACACCATCACACATTTTCACATGTTGCTGTAATGTGCACATTGCTACGGGGCAACTGTGTGAACCCAGCCTTAAAGCACAGTAGAAACTGTTTGTGTTCAGACTGCCTCTAATTCAAAATCTTCACGGAGCTGTACTGAGAAGGAGAAGTGGATGAGTCCCTCCCCAGCTGATTGGGAAAGGTACAAATTTAAAAAGCAGCTTTTGCTGTAGTACTTACCACTCTGCCACTAGATGTTACCAGTCTTATAAGTTGAATGACAACTAGCATCATTCACTACTTCCTCTCCGAAAGACTAGAGTATCTTGGTAAAAATTTGAACAGCAGCTTTCTGCTTCACCTGCTAGCTGGATATAGGTGTATATACTGTAAGTAGCATTCATATGCATTGTTGTTTCTGTTTAATGCAAACATTTTTTTAAAGCATTTAATATGTAGTACAAACACAGAAAGAGCCAGCAACACTGTAATCCTTTGAATTGGGCTTTATTTGGTTATATCAGGGTGACAACAAAATAATAGCGCTAACATATAGTCCTGAACATATTGAATTTGGAAAAATGTTTCCATTACTATACATTCCATTTAACATAAGGACTTGGCCATGCTTCTTTATATAATTTAGAGAATGAACATTGAAGTCCCATTTTAAAGTATGATGCTAATTTGGTGAGCTTATCTAATATCTTTCACGGTAAAGACTCTTAACCATAGATCATCTGCGCTAAATTAACTGATTATATTCTGCACTTCATCTGAAATCACACGTACCTAGCATAACTAAAGACTGTCTGAATATGCTGATTCTTTTTTTTTTTTTTTACAGTATAAAGTTATGTTTATTTGCCAGTTTTTCTGACTGGAAACATAATCGAACCACATTTTCCACCACTTGTTACAAGACAATACAATGTGAACACCTAATAAAAAAAAGTTTAAAAAGCATGTCAAAACAAAAAAATCTTTCCATCATCTGTACACAGTTGAAGGCATCCATGTTATTTTCTCTCGTTTGACCTGGACCGACTTCTTGATCTAGAAAATGAACGTGATGGTTTGTGGTTCCTTTCTCTGGACAAAGATCTCTCTCTTCGACGATCTCTAGAAAGGGACCTGCTACGGCTACGGGAAAAGCTCCTTCTCCTTGGAGATCTGCGTCTTGGAGGAGGACTCCTCCTACGGTAATCATCCCTAGGCCTCCTATTCCAAGATGGCGGAGGACCACGATTCCGGCTTCGCTTTTCCCCATTCGATAATTCAACCCTAACGCGACACCCACACATTGTCCGTCCATCAAGCTCTCTAACTGCATCTGCTGCATCTCTAGGATCTTCAAATTCTACGAATGCAAAGCCAGGGGGATTTCTGGCAACCCACACACTACGAAGAGGTCCATAGTAGCCAAAAGCCCGCTCAAGTTCTGTTTTATATTATTTCCATTGTTTCCAAGATTTCCTACATAGACTTTGCAGTCTAGCGGACAAGAGTCACGATGCATGGCGCTTTCGTAGGGGGCCCGGGATCCGTAGCTCGCTCTGGACTCCAGTCTGTAAGCCTTCCCGCTCGTGGTAAGCCAGGCACAAAATGGCTCGCGAGCACAGGAGAACTTGTGTCTCTTACAACCCACGGCTGACGTCAACTGAATATGCTGATTCTTTAATACAGAGCAGCACTAAAGGCCCATAAAGCTCTATTCATCTTATTTTGGAATCTTTCAAGCAAAGTGCCTAGCTTTAAAAGACTGCATAACTGCATTTTTTGGGAGGCCAGTGAGAATGTGCATTGCATTCCCCATACCTAGAAATACTGAAGCACAAAATGGGGCAGAGACCCAGAGAGTTTTGTTATGAAGCAGGAAGAGGGTATTATTTTCTTTTTGATTTTCTAATAGGAGTTTTGCTTTGACAAGATCTATTTTAGCACAAAGCCTATCTTAGCCACGGTTTTGTAGCTTTTATGTATATATTTAGGCAGATTGTCTGGCTTCTTTTTTATAGAGCCTATTGTATTTGACTTGTAACATTAGACTTTGGTCTTGGTAGTCAGTTTGTGCTATGTGTATATAATATCTTTATTACCCAGAAAATGGCTGGGCAGCTCACAGCAAAGAAAATATCTATTGCCACACAGTGTTGCTGTAACCTGTGCCTCCTGTAGCATCTCTTTGAATAAAAATAAAGTTGTTATTCTTATGTGGTTGGACTATATAGATTACTCATTGGTTAAAATCAGTGTTTTCACGACTGCCTGAAATGCAGAACTGTGAAATGATTCCAGGTTTAAATTTCATAGCAAGACCTGCAAAGGAGTCACATATTTCCAACCACTCAATAAATGTGGTTTTTGCATACCAAAGAATATGTTGTCAACTTTACCAAAAAAATAATTATTTTCGCACTTCTTGCTCTCATAAAAGTACAGAAATGTGCATTTCTACGTCCATGTTTGTTCAGGTTTGGAATGTTCATTAGCCAATCAAATGTCTCCATGTTTTAAAGACATTCCTATATAAAAAAATAAATATTAGACTTGCAAACCTCCTGCTATGACAAACTATTCTTCAAAGCTAGAATATATTCCTTACCTCGTGTAAACAGTGTAATAGGAAAATGAAACGTCAACAGTACAAGGGCTTTCCTTTTAAAACTTGGCAAATGTCCTTTGGGTTATGGTTGGAGTTTGAACCATTTCTTTTTTAAAATGTACCTTATTAAATACTAAATGAAGACACAGAAGAAACCATTGCATAGTTAGTCTGTTTGAAAAAAGACATAAGTATATCTAGTTGTCAATAAAAGGGAAAAAAATATCATACAATCCCACGTATACAATCCATTACATCTAGAATTCAAAACATAACATATCGTAAATTGCTGTGAAAAAAAAGTGTTAGCAGTAAAATAAATGGATAGTCTAGGTGTGACAGTTGCTATGTTGATATGGCTTGATATGTCATCATTGAGTTGGCAATATCCTTATATATATATATATATATAATATATATATATATATATATATATATTGGTTTGAGAGTAACTTGGTTTGAGAGTGCTTTGCAAGACAAGCAAATTTTTAAAATAAATTTTGACTTGATATACAAGCGATGTCTTGATATACAAGTAGCGTTATGTCACAACGTATAAAAGAGAAGAGAGGCGCCTCTAAGTGTAGCAATATTGTTACATTTAATGAAGGTCAATATTTTGCAACTCACATGGTTGATGATTAAATCAATCACATCTAAGTATGCAGGCATCCGGGGTAAAGCTGTCCACATAGACCATCCTCCGCACAGCTATCTTCATCATCCCTTCCACGCTGCGCTCCATAAGCGTTTCAAAGCCTGACTTTCAGATCACTCTACTGCAGGCTATTCTTCCTGGTCACGATTGCAGACTGACAGCGGTGAGAGGCGGTGGTTCAGAAGATGGTCTATGTGGAAAGCTTTACCTCGGATGCCTGCATACTTAGCTGTGTCTCTTAATTATCAACCATGTTGCTAAATGTTGAACCTTCATTAATGTAACCATGTTGCTATACTTAGAGTCGCCTCTCATCTCTTTTATACTCTGTAGCTCCTGCTTGATTTTGCTTCTAATCCCCTTGTGGAGCTTGCATTTTGTGGATGGACATTTTATGGTTACACAACCTATCATATTGCTATCATCTTTGTATATAGACTATAAACTGAAGGACTTATGAATAAATGGTTGTGGAACAAATCATCTGAGTTTCCATTATTTCTTATGGGGAAATTCATTTTGATATGAGTGCTTTGGATTGCAAGCATGTTTCCGGAACAAATTATGCTCACAATCCAAGGTTTTACTGTGTATATATATATATATATATATATATATATATATAATGCAAAATATCAATGCTCATGATGTTGTTTTGTATTTCTTCTATTTAAAAAGGAAGGTATGTGTGGAATCCATGCTGCATTATCTATTTAAAACGTAGAGCAGGTGTAGTGAATTTTAGCAGAGCTCTGGTAGATTCTAATTTCCCCTGAATGGGTCTAGTTTATGGCATTTGTTGCTCTAAATTAAACATGTGCTGACTTTTATGGGCTAAGCAAAGTTTAGATTGAATGGCTTCTACCTATTTGCTGTGAAAATTGGAAGCACAAGCTCTGCAGCCTCATCAAATATGTTGGCAAAAAAACAGGATTTCTTTCTAGTACATTAAGAGGGCATAGATGAAGGAATTCAGGTATATTGGGTTATGCACTGCCTACAGGAGATTGGACACTGGCCAACAAAGCTGTAAGAACAGCCTAGTATAACCCCAACGACTCCCATCTTATCTCAGTTTTTCTAGCGTCTTAGGACAATTTACGTCTTTCTTTCCTCTGAGACCTTTCCACACATTTTCTGGTGTGAGCATGAACTTTGTTGCCTTCCCGCCATCTCCTCTGCTAATGCACCACCTCCATGATCCTTTAAATTTTGCCAGGCCTCCCTATTTAAAGTGGGTGTAAACCCACTTTAAAGTATTTTGCCTATAGGTAAGCCTATATTAAGGCTTACCTATAGGTGCTATAAATATCTCCTAAACATACACAGTTTAGGAGATATTTACAGTGCATGCAGCCGATGACGTCATCGGCGCATGTGCTCTGAAGGAACGGCCACCCGTGCCATTCGTTCAGAGCCCTATGCAGTGAATGGCGGCTCCCGCGCGCATGAGCGGGAGTGATGTAATCGCGCCTCCGGCTAATCAGATGGCCGGAGGACGCGAACAAGGAAGCAGGATGGCCAGACATGTTAGCCGTCCTGTCGCTGAGCGGGCGGCACTGCGAGGGCTTCGTTTTAAGGTAAGTAATTGCGATGCATACTAGCTCATTATGCCTTTGTCTTTACAGGCTTTTTTTTTTTCTCATTTTTTTTTTAGGCTTTACTTCCTCTTTAACAGTGATTTTGTCACAGGTGGCATTAACCCTTCATGCTCAAGGATTGGTTTTTGAATATACCTTGTGGACAATTCCTAACTTGTATACTTAGAATGATGCACAAGAGTATCGTTCCTGGGAACCTTGGCAGCTTACAATGCTCTAACATTGCTTGCACTGTACTTCTTAAAACATCTATAGCTCAAACCACTGTCCCAACTGAACACTCCTAAGAGTCTTCCTTCCCATTCCCCTGTCTTATTCAGGAAGAAATTTTCAGCTACTATGCATGAGTTTATGGAAAAAAGTAAAGCCACGTTAGCTGACTCTGAACACGGGGTGAAATAAGTACACCTGTTCACACAAGAAATATTTAGATAGATTCATCCTTCAAATATCTCTGAGGCCAAGCTAGCCACTTAAATTGGAATGACAGTAGATTGTGTGGGTTACAGGCTATGACTCTCTCATACCTACAATGTACGTTCACCCTATGAATGACTGCTGATATTTTGGGAGCATTGTCAGTTTTCCATTATTTAGTGATCACTATCCGAAAGGGAATCAAAACATCGGAAACAAAAAAAGCAGTATTGTAGGGGGAACTATTCTATATGTAAGTTAAGTAGAGCTAATTCAGGAGAGGGTTAGTCAGTATACCAGTAACATTAGAGATTAAAATGAATACCGCATTCCAAAAGCTTTGAAAGTTAGAACAAGCCCAAAGAATGTGGAGTTAAGGATTGAGATTCCCACGACTAAGGATTCTGATCTCTCAGGCCTTGAAGCGAGGAATCAATAAGACAAATAGGGACAGCCGACTATTTAGTAACATTACTTTATAGTAGGATACTTTACTAAAATCCTCTAATCCGTTCTGGACAGCCTGCAAAGAGGGAGCTGGGTTTGTCAAAGTTAAAATTACGTCATCGGCAAACAATCAGATCTTATGGACCGAATTTGCCACTTTTACTCCATGGATCAGCGGATTCATTCTAATAGCTGTTGCCAAGGGTTCCATAGTTAGTGTAAATATGATGGGGATAGGGGGCACCCCTGTATTATACCTTGTACTATTCATAATTTTAAATGGGTCAGAGAGGACATTAGAGGCTGAAATCCCGAAAGGCCAAATTTTTCAAGAAGAGCTTGAAGGAACCCTCAGTGAACCCTATCAAATGCCTTTTCGGCTTTAAGAGTTAAAAACACTGAGGGTTCTCTACAACCTTCATTCAGGCTTAGTAGATCGAGCATCCTTCTGGTGCCATCAGGGGCCTGCCACCCCTTTACAAACCCTACCTGATCTTCTTTAACCACTTCTGGACCAGAAGGTTTTACCCCCTTAATGACCAGGCCATTTTTTGCAATTTGGCACTGCGTGATTTTAACTGGTAATTGCGCAGTCATGCAATGCTGTATCCAAACAAAATGTATGTCCTTTTACCCCCACAAATAGAGCTTTATTTTGGTGGTATTTAATCACCTCTGCTGTTTTTATTTTTTTGCGATATAAATGAAAAAAGACCCAAAATTTTTGAGAAAAAATTAAATTTTTTACTCAATAAACTCAATTTTTGTCATACATTTCGGCTAAAATGTATTTAGCTACATGTCTTTGATGAAAAAAAATCTCAATAAGCATATACTTATTGGTTTGCGCAAAAGTAATAGCGTCTACAAACTATGGTGTTATACTGGAATTTATGCAGCGATTACTTTCTGACTGTCTATCTCATTTCTTGAAGTGCTAAAATGGCAGAGCAGTACAAAACCCCTCTATATTACCCCTTTTTGGAAAGTAGACACCCCAAGGAATTTCCTGAGAGGCATGTTGAGCCTATTGAATATTTAATTTTTTTGTCACAGGTGTTTGAAAAATGAAAACAAAAAAAGTTGTTATTGAAATAATATATTGCTTACTCATGCCATGGGTATATGTGGAATTACACCACAAAATACATTCTGCTGCTTTTCCTGAGTATGGGGGACACCCCATGTGTAAGACTTTTTGGCAGTCTAGCCACATACAGGACCCTGAAAACCAATCACTGCCTTCAGGCTTTCTAAGGCCGTAAATTGCTGATTTCACTCCTCGCCCTTAGAAAGCCTGAAGGCGGTGATTGGATTTCAGGATCCTGTACATGGCTAGACTGCCAAAAAGTCTCACACATGTAGTATCCCCGTACTCAGGAGAAGCAGCAGAGTGTATTTTGGAGTGTAATTTCAGAGCCTCCAAAACTGCGATAGGTAGTGAGGAAGTAAAATAAGCAATATCTCGCCCTTAGAAAACCTGAAGGCGGTCATTGTTTTTTGGGGTCCCATACACAGCTAGGCTCCCAAAAAGTCTCACACATGTGGTACCCCTGTACTGAAGAAGAAGCAGAATGTATTTTGGGGTGTCATTCCACATATACCAATGGCATGTGTGAGCATTTTCCCGAAACTTGTGGCAAAATCTAAAATATTTCATTGACTCAAAATGCCTCTCAGCAAATAGCTTGGGGTGTCTAATTTCCAAAAAGGGGTCATTTGGGGGGGGGGGGGGGGGGTGTTTGAACTGACTTGCCATTTTATGCCCATTATTAGAAGCTTATACCACACATTACCCACTCTTCTAACTACTTGAAGACCAAGCCTTTTCTGACACAAATTGTTTACATGAAAAACGACTTTTTTTTTTTACTAGAAAAATACTTTGAACCCCCAAACATTATATATATTTCTAAAGCAGGGGGCCTACAGAACAAAATTTTGGTTGTTTAAATTTCTTTTGTTACACAGTATTTGCGCAGAGATTTTCCAAACGCAATTTTTTGGAAAAAAAAAAACACTTTTTTAAATTTAATACACTAATTTATTACACTAAAGATTGCCCAATATATAAAATATAAAAGATGATCTTATGCCGAGTACATAGATACCAAACATGACATGCTTTAAAATTGCACACGCCCGTGCAGCGGCAATAAACTATGTACATTTTTAAAAGCCTTTAAAAAACCATTCCAGATTACCACTTTAGATTTACAAAGACGGTCTACTGCAAGAATTACTGCTCTCGATCTTATGTTTGTGGCGATACCTCACAAGCATACTGCAATTACTGTTTACATATGACACCAGACCGATGCTTGCGTTCGCCTTTGAGTGTAAACACTGGGGGACAGGGGTGCTTGAATTTATTTATTTTTTATTATTATTTATTTTGCTTTTTTATTTTATTTTGACACCTTCCCTTTCAATTTTTTTTTTTTTTTATCATTTTTTTTGTTATTACAGAGAATTTAAATATCCCCTATGATAGCAATAAATAGTGACAGGTACTCTTTTTAAAAAAAAAAAATTGGGGTCTATTAGACTCTAGATCTCTCCTCTGCCCTTAAAGCATCTGGCCACACCAAGATTGGTGTGATAAGATGCTTTCCCAATTTCCCAATGGCACTGTTTATATCTGGCTAAACAAAAGTCGTGAAATGCTTGTAGCTTCCGGTATCTTAGGCCATAGAGATGATTGGAGCCATTTTGGTCTCCAGTCAGCTCTATGATCAGCTGATGGAACCACCGGCTGCAGTCTCGGGTTACCTGGTGGGACAGAAGAGCCCAAGAAAAACGTGAAAGGCGGTAGGAGGGGGGGGGGGAGTCCCCTCCCACTGCTTGTAAAAGCAGTCTAGTGGCTAATTATCTGCTAGGATTACTTTTACATGAAAGTCGACCGCTGGCTGTAAAAAGCGATACCAAAATGATACCTAAATCTGCAGGCATCATCCTGGTATGACCACTCAAATTCCAGCGACATACTAGTACGTAGCTGGTCCTTGTTGAGAATATATTATGATTCCTTTTTTTTTTTATGCAGTCTGTGGGCTGAACGAAAAAAAAAAAGAACCTAACAGATTCCTCCATTCACATCGATCGATGTGGATGAAGAAATCTCTGCCAGAAAGTGTGTGGTATGCCCACCATTAGACCTCCCAGCATCTACCCCCTTCTAATGATGGGCATACATGCAATGTTCTTAAAAAGAACATAGCAGATTCCTCTATTCAAATCGATCAATGTGGATGAAGAAATCTCTGCCAAGAAAAGTGTTAAAAAATATATAGTGAAGCATAGGGGAAGTCCACCCCATCCCATATGCTTTGCCATATATGCTCTTTTTTTTTTTTTAACTGCGGTGGTAAAATCACCTCCTACAGCGCTGCAATCATTGATTTACATATATTCTGAGAGCAAATGCTGTTGCTGTCAGAATAAACAAATCAGCACTGCAGCTGATGGGCGTACCTGCAAAGCAAACAATGGTTAACAATAAAACACAGTAACAATAAAACATTACAATATAATAGTATGCAATGCAGTAAAACAGTAGAATGGTGGTATCTGCAAAGAAAACTATGGTTAAAAATGAAAAACACAGCAATAATAAAACATTATATTATAATAGCATACAGTACAGTAGAATGGTGGTATCTGCAAAGCAAACTATGGTTAACAATGATAAACAGTAACGATAAAACATTACAGTGTAACAGTATATTTTGAAGTACAGTAAATGTAGAAAGAGTAGAAAAGTAGAGTGAGAACAGAAAATTAACTCAATAAAAGACAACTATTTTTGCCTTTTTTATTTTTACATTTTTTTTTTATTTTTTTTGTAACTTTACATTTTTTTTTTATTTTTTTTGTAACTTTTTTTACACTTTTTGTAACTGTAAAAAAACTTTAAACATTCCAGGCTAGGGTCTCTAAAAATGCGATAGCCATCTAACATCTTTCGAGACCCTGTGTGAAAGTGTGCCCTAGACTGTGCAGTGCCGAATGTGCCTATACTAATACTCTACTAGTGTGTGGTAGCGACGGAAACGGTCCCAGATGCAGAGACTAGGTTGGCAGGACAGAAGGGACAAAAAAGTGAGTGTCACGTCTATATCCGCATTTTCTACAGACACGACATCTTCTTTGGGTGCGCTTTGGGTAGGGGTACTAGAGAGGACATCCCGAAAATGCCTCTCATACCTCTCATGCAGCCAGCTCACTGCATCTGGGCTGTGAATTTGGGCCACAGCAACTTCTGGATACAGGAGGGCTGTGATGATCTCTTCCTGAAATTTTAGGAAAGATCCACTTCTTCCTGATGCTTTGTATAGCACATAAGCGTTCAGCAGAACCAATTGGAATAATATATAGACACTTTTTTGTACCAGCGTCTGGCCATACAGGCAATTAAGTACGGCGCCTTCATCTGGTCGCCCCTCCCATGTTAAGGTTGTATTTGTGGACACTTTTTGTGGGGCTTTTTCAGCAAGACCAGTCGCCATTGCAATTTGGACTAATGTCGTATCTGCATGAATGGAGGACAGAACGGAAGCAATCTGTGTGTCCCTCCACTTCACTGCTAGCAATTTATTACACTTCAAGCAGGCTCTCTCCCCCCTGTCCATGTCGGGAATTTACAAGCCGTTGGGGGAAGCCCTGGCGATTAGGTCGCACAGTGCTGCATGTGCCAATTTCAAAATCAAAAAGTGACTTAAAATCGGCACGTTTGTGTAATAATTGTCCATGTATAAATGGTACCCCCTTCCAAATAAGGGTGACACCAAGTCCCAAACAATCTTTCCACTGCTTCCCATGTAGTCTGGGCAGTTGGGGGGCTCCACACTATCTTTTTCCCTCGTAAATCCGGAAACTTCATGTATAGCTTCTGCGATTGTTGCACCTCAGCAACAGAAGAACGGGGTCGGGTATGCCTGATCTTAGCAGGGAGCACTACTCTGTCTTCAGAGCTATCTGTCAGGGTGCCGCTGCTCTATAAAGGTTTGAATACTGAGCCTGATTCTGACAGTGAGGCTTCGCCATTGCTCTCATCTGTCATGCTCAGCATCGTGTAGGCCTCTTCACTAGTGTACCTCTGTTTGGACATTTTGGCTAATAAATTTAATTTATAGGTACCTAGCCTGTCTCACAGGTAACAAAGGACCTGGTTGTCAAGGACTGTTTGAACCGCTACCCAAAAACTGCTAGTGCTAGCAGAGATCAGGCCTGACTCTGCTAACGGTGCGGTTTAGTGTGCTTGCATCAGAAGTGACAGTAATCTGCTGATACTGCACTTCTTGGGGGATGGGCGGAGGGGCTAAATGCAGGTGCTGGCAGGTGTTGGGGCTGATCCTGCTAGCGCTGCATTTTGGAAACACTATACTAAACTATTGGGGGCGCTAGTATAGGTCTGATCAGATCAAAGATATTGATCTCTTCAGACACTATACTAGTAATGGAGGTGTTTAGTGTGTGTGTATGTGTCACTGGCAATCAAAGGGTTACATTTTATTACTAAATATGCGGTGGGCAATCTGGAGCTATCCTGTATTGACACCAATTAACGTTAACGCTAACTGATGTCTCCTGTGACACTAATACAGTGATCAGAAAAAAGATCTGTACACTATAATAGTGACACAGGGACAGGGCAATGAAGGGGTTAACTGGGGGTGATCAGGGGGTTAAATCTTTAGTAGGGGATGTATGGCGAGTACCCTTAAACCTATCTGGGACTGCCTCTGACTACCACTAACTGTCTCTCACACTAACTGAAGTGACAAGTGACACTTATACAGTGATTAGTAATTTATCTGTATACTGTATATAGTGTACACTGTGACAGGGAGTGAAAGGGTTAACTGGGGAGGATCAGGGGGTTAAATGTGTGCCTATGTGTACTGGTGTCAGTGTAGTGCTTGCGTACTCACAGTTGATGTTCTCTTCTCTTACGCTAAAACCGAAAAGGGCTTCAGGAGAGAAGATTGCATATTTTCCTGTGCCTGTGTTTAAGATACACAGGCACAGGATGTTCTGCAATTGGTCAGAACGGATCACTAGGTCCAGGTCAAAAATCATTGGCCTGGACCTGATGACTGATCAGTTCTGAACTGAATCATAACATGGCAGGGCCCCCCTAGCCCCACACGCGTCCGACGTACAGTAACGTTGATTCGTGCAGCCCAGCCACCTTGCCGCAGTAAGATATCGCTAAATGTTTTGTAAAACTCCATTCAAAACCCATCCTCTCCTGGAGATTTGTCATTAGACATGTTTTTATTAACTTTTGCCGCATGTTTTTATTAACTTTCCGCAATAGAGATAGAGGCATTTATAGATTTTAAAACCTCACTATCTATACATGGGAGTGGAATGGACTTTAAATATGAAGACAAAGAGTCCTCAGAGGGTTGAGGATTATCATTATCTTTTTGAAATTATATATTTATATTGTTTTTGAAAAGCATTCACTATATCTTTTGGGTGATAACCCGTGGTGCCATCTATAGGATTTTGTATGAAAGGTACATTTGATCTCGATAGTCTGTTTGATGACCCGCAAGGAGTTTGCCAACTTTATTGCTTTGAGAATAGAATTTAGCTTTTATCTTCTTCAAGTCTTTCTCATGGTCAGATATCAGTAAAAGGCGGAGCTTTTTAAAACAGTATTAAACTCAAAACAAAAATGAATATATTGTAGAATGTGCCCTTTTGCTTGCTTTTTAAAGAGTGAACAGGTTAGAGCAGCTTGGAGTTCCACTATTCTTTGCAGTGATAATGGCAAGATTGACAACATGAGGCAGGGAGAAGGTAGCCCCTGGATACCACATTCTGGACCCAAACATCTGAAATGTGGGAGCAAGGGGTGCTCCCCTCCCTGTGCCCCCTCATAGCAGGAAGACTTTTTTCACAGGTTTGGAGGATTTGGGAGTCCTGAGTCTCAGGCTTTGCCTTGTCTTGGAGGTCTAGGAGAAACTAAAACAACTCCTCTTTGGCCCTAAGTTAGAGGGCTATCCAGACATAGTCTTAGTCTTATCTTGCTGGAGCAAAAATGCACTCTTTCCTCTAGTAACGTCCACGATACAGTTTTCCAGAGATTTGCCAAAGAGACATTCCCCATCAAAGGGCATATGCATTAGGCATTTCTTGTGCTGATGTACCACAGACCATCATTTGAACCACAGAGTCCTCTGCTTGTGTACAAATAGGATACCCTTTTTGGGATATTAGGCAAATAATATCAGCATGAGCTCCAGTTGTTGATGAACAAAGGGATCTGGGAGGATAGATCCAGGATCCTGTAACCTATCCTTGGATTATATACGTAAGGTCTGGCAGACAGATATGGCAGCAATTTGCAAGGGAAGGTTGCAAGGGAGAATAGGGCCTTGGTAAGGGATTCTAGCTTTTTTCTCCCACAGGGTCTCTAAACACCGGGATGTCATCTGCAGTGATAGGCAAAAGCTTGTTAAGACACAAAATTACTGGCTCCACTAAGAGAACTACCCACTTTTTAAGGGACCCTCCTCAATAACGATATTCCTTGGGCGAAGTACTTGAAGGAGTAATAATTTTACTGAAATTAGGCCAGCCACTATATAAAACAAGGTGCAATAGGTTTTAATAAGCTGTTGGCTTTAAAGAGAACCCAGGCAGGTTTAGGCACATGCACACTGTGTCAATATGGACCGAAAAAACATCCTTACATTGTGACATTATGTCAGCAGGCTGAGACTCCTCATGTACCAGTTCATCAAACACGTATAGGGCACATTCCTCTTCATCCTCAGCCGACAGCAGAAGAAGCTGCTGCTACAGGGAAATCAGAGATAGAGAAGATAACGGTGCATGCTTGTTGCCCCTGTGTTCTTGGTCACTTATTATGGCTAAAATTTTTCCCATAAACTCAGACATAGTAGCCGAGAATTTCTCCCTAGATAAAATAGAGGAGAGGATTACTCCTGAAGGAGTTGATCAGGACTATCAGTTATCTGGGTTATCTGTGTCTGATCCCTTTTGGAGGTACACTGCATGTCCTCCAGAACTGTTAGAGGATCACAACCTGACAAGACCTGCAGAACTGCTGCCCCTGTTACTATGATGCACTAAGCATGCAAACAAGGAATTTATCAGAAGAGGTATTCACAAAACTTTTCAAGGGCAAGTCTTTGTCACTGTAAGGCTGGATTCACGCTGATGCAGCATGAGAACCACAGCGATTCCTGTGTGGGTTCCCGCACAACATCAGAATCACAGGCGGTTCACACTGTGCTCTGCGAACCGCTGCGGATGTCAATTTAAAGTTATTTAAACCCCCACATCCTTCCCCAGAACACAGTGCGAACTGTGGAATTGGATCGTATGGGTCTAAACACCCATGGGATCCGATTCCAGTACGGAAAAAAAAGGGTCCTGCTTCCTTTTTAGTGCTTCCCAGCCTAAGGCATCAGAGAGCCCAAGAGAATGTCCTAGAGGATTATGGTTTGGGTGCAGCTGAGGAGATGGTAAGAAAACCTAGATGTAGTAGTATGCACGCTCTGGAAAATAGTGTGTGCATGGACAGTAAGACAACCCAAAGTGAGGCAGCGCAGACTCAGTAGGGGCACAGAGGTAGTAAAAGATACTGGACACCAATTTAAAAAATTACATTGCAGATCTTTAGTGTTACAGCTGACACACTGGAGGCAGTGAGGCAAAAACCAGGGAACATGCCCCATCCACATACAGTAGCGTTCACCCTTCCAAATGAATATGCTCCCTAGGGAGTTTTCAGGGACAGGATTCAACCAAATGGGTGCATCGTGGCCCTGAACCTGTAATGCAGTCTAAGACTAAAGGCCCGTACACACGTACCGATCGTCGGCATACAAACGTCGGTGGACGAAGGATCTGCCGATTGTACGCGTGTTAGTATGGTGCCTCCGACAGATGTCTGCGCACAATCCGCGGACAAAAGTCTTTCTTGCAAACATGAAAATTTTTGTATGCCGACACCAGAACGGACGATTGTTCGCCTGTCAGTACACAATTCGGCCGACAGACCGCAGATTTGCAAGACTGGGCATGCTCAGAAAATAGAAAACACAGGGAAAGTTAACCATTACATGACATCACTTCTGCAGTCGGCGGACAAAATTCTTGTGCTCTCCTTGTGCTGTCTTTGCACTTTTCAGCAGACACCGACATCCCGGGGAGAAAAGAGGAACATTTGTATGCCGACGATCGGTACGTGTGTACGGGCCTTAACACAGATTCTTCTTAGTGGAAAGGGCACAGCTACGGTTGCAAGGTAGTGTTTGCAAAAATGTATGCAAAACATTGCCTAGCAACCTCAGCTGTGCCCTTTCTACCTGGAAAAATCTGTGATACTTCTCCACAAGGACTTCACAAGATACCACCACTAATTCACTTCTGCTCCATCACTATTGGTCTAAAACTGTGCTGCATATATTGTTCTAATGCACCAACTGACCTGGACTGAAAACCACTGCAGGCCATTGGGAGCTGTCAGAAACAATCGTCCTGTAGGAAACCCGCTGCACATCAGAACTGTCTTAGTCCCTGCAGTTATCCAAGTTATACCCCATACACACGTGCAGATTATCTGCAGACTTTTGTCTGCAGACTTACCTTTTCTATGTAGTGCAAGGGCCTGCCGGATTGCATACAAATTGAAAGTGTTTAGGTTTGACCTCATATTATATGGTTTTGGTAAGTCTGCAGACAAAAGTCTGCAGATAATCTGCATGTGTGTATGGGCTCTAAGTTGCATTTCAATACATATTACAATTTACACTGTTATTCAAGCTGTACACTCACTACTTTACATTGTAGCAAAGTATAATTTCTTCAGTGTATCTTTCATAAAAATATATAATAAAATATTTGCAAAAATGTGAGGGGTGTACTCACTTTTGTGAGATACTGTAGCTAATTCCATTAGTTAGTATTTCTTGAGTCCCTGCGCTACGCTGCCTTTTAAAGAGGTTGTAAACTCCACTAAAATTTTTTTTTTTTTTTTTTTACACCCTGAAAGATAAACACATAATGAGCTAGTATGCATCGCATACTAGCTCATTATGAAATACTTACCTTAGAACGAGCCCCCGTCGTGCCGTCCGCTCACCTCTATGACGGGTGACATGTCCAGTCGCCCGTCTTCCGGGATCGCGGCATCCGGCCATCTGATTGGCCGGAGCCGTGGTGACGTCACTCCCGCGCACGGGAGCCGACAGTCACGGCACGGGGCTCTGAAAAAAAGGGCACCAGCGGCCGTTCCTTCAGAGCGCATGCGCCAGTGACGTCACTGGCTGCATGTAAGGTAAATATCTCCTAAACGGTGCATGTTTGGGAGATATTTACAGTACCTATAGGTAAGCCTTATTATAGGCTTACCTATAGGTAAAAGTGTCAGAGGAGGGTTTACTTCCTCTTTAAGGTTTACATCGGACCTTCCTGACCTGCCTGTCATTTTTTTCAAAAGAAAGGTAAAAAAGACTATTACATTTTTCATCTTTAGATTGTACAGAAAATAAAATAGTATTTGTAAGAAACTATTGGCAAAAATAATTTGCTTTCTGACCTTATAAAAATTTGACATCATACTGAATGTAATTACAAATTGTTTTCCTAAATCCCTAGGTTAATAGCAGAAAAGTAAACATTTCTCTAGTGCATAAGGGAAATAGAGATGCTTTAACTGACATGTTTAACTGACATGTTGATTCTAAAGGCTCCAGTGATTTTAACTAAAATAAGAGATTTATACTTACCTGCTCTGTGCACTGGTATAGCAAAGAGCAGCCCCGAACCTCCTCCTTTGGGGTCCCTTGCTGGTGCTCTCGGCTCCTCCTATTTTGTGTTTGCCTCCATAGCAAGCCACTTGCTATGGGGGCACAGATGCAGGCCCACTCCTGAGCCGGGCTGTGTGCATCTAGAGACACACACAGTGTGGCTCAGCCCCCTGCTCCCTCCTTACTGTATTTGTTTGACAGCAGCAGGAGCCAAAGGTTTCCGTCGGTACCAGTCTGCCCTGTGAGACCAGGGAGAAAGGGTAGCACTTCTGGAGACTGGCATAATATGGGATCAATCCAAGACTCAGATAAGTATTTTAGTGGGGGTGGGTGGGGGGCAAATAAACACCTAGTGTAAGGTTCCATACCTTAATGCAGGTAATGCATTAAGGTAAAAAACGTTTGTGACTTTAGAACCATTTGAAGACCAGGCTTTTTTCTGACACTTTTTGTTTACATGTACAAATCGGTATTTTTTTTTACTAGAACCTTACTTTGATCTCCCAAACATTATTTTTTGGTAAAAAATACACTTTAATGAATTTTAATGCACACAAACACAATATAATACCTCATTGTTTAGTAAAATATATAAGATGATGTTACGCTTAGTGAACAGATCCAAAATGTCATGCTTTAAAATTGCTCACACCCAATGAACGGCAGTACATTATATTATGCATAGGTGATGTTTGAAATCCTTTAGATTTACACAGAAGGTCTGGTGCTGGAATTATTGCTCTTGATCTGATATTTATGGTAATAGCTCACATGTGTGGTGTGACGGTTATGTATTGAGGCACAGGTTTGTCTTTGTGCATGAGCACGGAGGGATGGGGGGGGGGGGTGATTTACAATTTTGTCTTTCATTTATTTTTATTTTTTTAAACTGTATCTTTATTTTATTTTGTCACTTTAAGGCTCGGTTCACACTGAGGTGGCACGACTCTGTACTACTTCGGGGGCGACTTGTGCATTCCCATGCACCACGACTTCGGAGCGACTTGCATGGACTTCACATAATGGAAGTCTATGCAAGTCGCTCCGAGGTCGCCCCGAAGTAGTACAGGACCCTTTTTCTAAGTCAGAGCGACTTGTGTCGCTCCTATTAGAACGGGTCCTGTAGCAGTCAATGGACCGCGAGGGAGTGTGACTTGTCAGGCTGACAAGTCGCGCTAGTGTGAATCAAGTCTTATTGCTATTACAAGGAATGTAAACATCCCTTGCAATAGCAATAGGCAGTGATAGGTCTTCTTTCTCTTACGTCCTCCGACAGTCGCCGCCTCCTCTAAGTCATCACTGTTGGGTATTGACTTCCGCTCCGCAGGAGTAGCTAGGCATAAAGACTTAGTCAAAAGAACAAAGACATTTGCATATACACACCCATGGGGGCTGTCCCATCTGGTCAATACCCCCTGCAGTGACCACTCCCAACTCAGTTTTAATCTGCCTAGCGTCAGGAGTAGTTAGGCTTCCCTGTGCTGGGGCTACAGTCTCAGCCTATCTAATATTTTTTATTTGATTTTCTTTTGAAAATGTCAGTTTTCTCTTACTTTACAAGCTGTTTATTTTGTCCGCTTTAGTTTTAGTCATTTCTTCGGATGAAGATGGATCATGCGGTGCTGGGATTCAGACTGACCGCCCTGGTTCTCCAGGGCAGAGGGTCAGATGGACCCCCAGCCCGCCATCGAGCGTTCAGCTATGGTTCGCCCTGGCACTATGAACGACCCATCCCTGTTCGCAGCAGGGATGCAGCCGTGAGGTTGCTACCTCACAGGACACATCTGCGATGCTGCAGTGTAATGTCCCTGGCAAACGGCACTCCCTGTCAGATGAGGACAGTGGCTTTCCGTTCATAGAGGCACCCCACGCCATCTGCTACAGGTAAGTACTTCTGTGTGGGGCCTCTGTCTGGGGTGGCAGTCCTGGGTTGCTGTGTGTCCCCCATGTCTGTGCCTGTGTGACTCCCTTATGCGGTCCCTGCGGGGATTGCTTGTGCATGTGCTGCGGTGCTGTATGTTTTTGGGGGTCCCCTTCCCTGTGTCACTTCGGTGCTTGTTGGGGGTACAGACTGTGTGAGTGGCAGCCGCAGCGGGGTGAATCCGCGCGGTCCGCCATTTTAGGTATGGGCAGGCATGTTTGGCTTCTCTATGGGCAATCTACATGCTGTTTTTTGGCGCCATCCGCCGCCATTTTGCGGTAGCCGAACGATCATTCGGACCGCATGTCCAGCGGCCATTTTGGCGGAGCCTCCCGTGCAATCCTATGGGGCAGCTATTTTCCCTGGGTCATGCAGCCTATAAGTTCAGCCTACTTTAGCAGCACTTCCTTTTCCTCTGAAGCAGGACACTCGGTGGCAACACTCTGCGGGGCTCTGCAGGTTATTGCTCTCAATATCTTTCGGTATTGTCATTTCTGGCTCAGTTTTGTTCTCTCCTGTTGGGGGGTCTTTGTCACTGTAGCTGAAGCGGTGGGCTGCGCACTCCGCGGTGCTCTTAAAGGGACAGTACTATCTTATTGCACTGTTGTTTTTTTGTCACCTTGAGCAATGCATTCTCAGGACAGCAAATTCCCCCCAGCTCTGGTGGGGGTCCCCAGTTCTCCTGTGGCCCCTCTGAGACCTGATTTGGCTGCTGTAGTGGCGAACTTGGTGTCAAACATGGAAATTCTGATGGCTGAACGTGCTGCTAAAAAGAGGCCCAGATTGCCTCTCTCCTCTGATTCAGATGGTGATATGGCTGCTGCTGCTGCGAGCGTGCCCTTTTCAGGGTCTCCCTCATCCTTGGACCTGCTGGGGTCTGAGGGGGAGGCAAAGGCAGAAGGGGTTGATACCTCTTCCCCGGGGTCGCCTGAAGAGCGGGCGACCATGGATGAATTAATTGTTTCTGTTAAGGAAACACTACATTTGGAGGATGAGCCCAGTCCTCCGGGCATTGTGTCCTCATGTGGGACGCACAGGACCCGCAAGTCGGCGCAGGTTTTTCCCTGCCCACCTGAGTTTCATTACACTGTTAATGAAATGTGGCGCACGTTAAAACGTCCATTCCTGGTACCTTGTCGGTTCAAATTGCTTTATCCTTTTGGACCGGCTATGGAATCGCGATGGTGTGTGCCTCCACAGGTAGATCACACTGTGGCCGTGTTAAACAAGGCTACCTTGGTTCCTTCTGAGGATGCCCCGGTTTTCCGGGATCCCACGGACCGGTGGTTGGAGTCTCTATCCCGCCATTCATATACGGTGGCGGGCTCGTTGCTCAGACCCGTTTTCGCGTCCGTTTTGCTGGCTCAGGCGGTGGCTGATTGGACTAAGGTGCTTAGGAGCAACCTCGTGTCTGATGATGTTCCGCCTGCCCGGCTGGAAATGGTGGATCAAATCCACCAGGGAATCATGTGTCTGTGTGATGCGGCCTTGAATGAGGCCCCTTTAGTAGTACGCCTCTCTAGTGTCTCGGTACTTAACCGGCGACTAATATGGCTGAAGAGCTGGTCGGCTGACCAGTCCTTGCGGAAAACAGTTGCTGATTTTCCCTATGCTGGCTCTCGCCTTTTTGGCGAGGCGTTGGATACCCTGGTAAAAGGCGTCACGGGGGGCAAGAGCACCATGCTTCCCCAGAACCCGAAGAACAAGTCCTTTCGAGGCAAGCGGGGTTCTGCGCCTAGATCCACTCAGGGGTCCTTTCGTGCCTTTCGGAACCAATCCAAGGGCAAGCCCTTCAAGGCCCAGGGCAGTCAGAAGAAGCCCTGGGTGGGTAAGCAGAAGTCCGGTAATGCCGGCTCGGCGGGTCACTCCGCCTCTGCCTGAAGGGGTGCCTTCACCCATTTCAGGGGTGGGGGGACGTTTGTGCGGTTTCCTCCAACCTTGGCTGCTCCGGGTATCGGACAGGTGGGTTCTGGAAATTGTTTGATTGGGATACAAGATCGAATTCTTTTCCCGGCCGGCGGACAGATTCTTTCCCACAAATCTTAATTTGCCTCCGGGGCGACTGCAGGACCTGCATCAAGCGGTGCAGGACCTTCTTGCTCAGGGGGTGATTGTCCCGGTGCCTCATCGGGACAGGTTTCGGGGGTTTTATTTAAATCTGTTCACTGTGCCCAGAAAGGAGGGCAAAGTGCGTCCTATTCTGGACCTGAAAGCACTGAACAGCTTCGTGCGTGTTCGGAAGTTCCGTATGGAGTCTCTCCGTTCGGTGGTGGCCTCCTTGAGTCCAAGAGATTTCCTGCCCTCGATAGATCTGAAAGATGCGTACCTGCACATCCCCATTTTCGAGGGTCATCAGCGGTACCTTCGTTTTGCTATCGCAGAGGACCACTACCAGTTTGTGGCGTTACCTTTCGGTCTCGCTTCGGCACCAAGGGTGTTTACCAAAGTGTTGGCGCCGGTTCTGGGCCTGCTGAGGGCTCAGGGCATTGTGGTCTTGGGTTACCTGGACGATCTCCTTCTGAGATCACGTGCCAGCCAGGACCTAGTGCGCGATCTGTCCATCACGGTACAGGCGCTCCAGGAGTTCGGATGGACCATCAACGTTCAGAAATCGATGTTGTCTCCATCACTTTGTCTTCCCTACCTGGGAATGGTTCTGGACTCTGCTCAGGCAAAGGTGTTCTTGCTGGAGGACAAGCTCCGGACTTTGCGGGACGAGATCAGGTCCCTCAGGGACAGCCCGTCCTCGTCACTCAGGGCCTGTATGCGGGGCCTGGGGTTGATGGTTTCGGCCTTCGAGGCGATACCCTTTGCTCAGTTTCACACGCGGGCTCTCCAAGCGGAGATCCTGGACAGGTGGGACAGACTGCCTCAGTCCCTGGATCTGTGTGTCTCCTTGAGTCGTCAGACCAGATTGGCTCTTCTGTGGTAGCTCCAGTCCCCGTCGGTGGCGGAAGGCAAGTCCTTCCGTCCGTTGGTGTGGACGGTGATTACCACGGATGCCAGCCTGTCGGGCTGGGGTGGAGTCCTGGGCAACCTGTCTGCCCAGGGCACTTGGTCGAAGGAGGAGTCCTCCCTCCCGATAAATGTGCTGGAATTGCGAGCGATAAAACTCTGTCTTTTCCAGTGGTCGGACCGTCTTCGGGGCCGTCCTGTCCGGGTACAAACGGACAATGTTACCGCGGTGGCTTACATCAACCACCAAGGGGGCACCAGGAGTGCTCGGGCGGCCCGGGAGGTGACCGACATCCTGTCTTGGGCCGAGACTCATGTCCCGGCGATCTCGGCAGTTCACATTCCGGGTGTGGAGAATTGGCAGGCCGACTATCTGAGCCACCAGACCCTGGACCAGGGGGAATGGTCCCTGCACCCGGAGGTCTTCCAAATGCTGTGTGCGAGGTGGGGATCCCCGGACGTGGATCTGTTAGCATCCCGGCTAAATCGAAAGGTGGAAAGGTTCGTGGCAAGAACGCGCGATCCGCTGGCGGACGCCTCGGATGCGTTGGTAGCCCCTTGGCATCAGTATCGTCTGATGTATGCCTTTCCCCCGATTCAGTTGCTATCCAGGTTCCTCCGCAGGTTAACCTCGGAACCGCACCTGGGGATTCTGGTGGCTCCGGACTGGCCGCACCGCTCCTGGTACGCCGACGTTGTTCACCTGGCAGTGGCGCCTCCGTGGCGTCTGCCTCTGCGGGAAGATCTCCTGTCTCAGGGTCCGATCTTCCATCCTGCTTTACAGTCTCTGGCTTTAACGGCCTGGCTTTTGAGACCCAGGTCCTGGAGGACAGGCGTCTCTCCTCTGAGGTCATCCCTACCCTTGTCAAGGCTAGGAAAACCTCCTCTGGTAAAATCTATTACCGTACCTGGAAGGTTTATTTCGCCTGGTGTGAGTCCAAGGGGTTCTCCCCTCGCTCATACTCGGTGTCGAGAGTGTTGGCCTTCCTCCAGTCTGGTGTGGACCAGCGCCTGGCGCTGGCCACGATCAAGGGCCAGGTGTCTGCACTGGCTATTCTTTTCCAATGCCCTGTGGCGTCTCATTCCCTGGTTCGCACCTTCATTCAAGGTGTGCGACATTTGGCTCCTCCCAGGAAGGAGCCCTTACCTCCATGGGACTTGAACTTGGTTCTGTCCGTGTTACAGCATGCTCCCTTTGAAAACATTCGGGAAATATCGTTGCCTCTGCTGTCAAAGAAGGTTGCCTTTTTGGTGGCGATCACTTCGGCTCGCAGGGTGTCAGAACTGGCAGCATTATCTTGCCGTTCTCCGTACTTGGTGATTCACCGGGATAAGGTGGTTTTGCGTCCACATCCCTCCTTTCTTCCTAAGGTGGTCTCTGAGTTCCACATTAATGAGGACATCATCCTGCCTTCGCTTTGTACGAAGCCTAAGCATCCTAAGGAGGTTGCTCTGCATTCCTTGGATGTTGTCAGGGCGATCAGGGTTTACCTGTCGTCTACGGAATCTTTTCGAAAAACGGATTCCCTCTTTGTCCTTCCCGAGGGACCTCGGAAGGGCATGGCTGCATCCGCAGCGACTATTGCCAAATGGATCAGACAGACCATTGAACAGGCTTATGCCTTGAAGGAACACTCTACCAGATCTGTGAGTGCGTCCTGGGCCTATTGGCATCAGGCCTCGGTGGCCCAGGTGTGTAAGGCTGTGACTTGGTCGTCGGTGCACACTTTTTCCAAATTCTACAAAGTAGATGTTCTGGCAACAGCTGATGCCTCCTTTGGCCACAAGGTTCTCAGTGCGGCAGTGCCATGAAGGACCCTTGTTTTTTTATGGGTCCCTGGCTGTTGGTATTTTCTTTCCTGGGCTGTTGCTCCTATTGAGCACTGTTTTCTGTTGCCCAGAGGTTCTCTTACTGTGCATGTAAGGTTCCTTTCTCTGATGTGGGTACTGCGTTGCCTTTTCTACGGTTGCGTCTCCCACCCCTCATGTCTATACTGCTTTGGGACATCCCAACAGTGATGACTTAGAGGAGGCGGCGACTGTCGGAGGACGTAAGAGAAAACTGAATTTTTGTAAAATCTTACCTGTAAAATTCCTTTCTCTGAGTCCTCCGACAGTCACCGCCCCCGCCCCTCTTTTGGGGTTCTTATTACCTACTGCTATGCTACCAAACTGAGTTGGGAGTGGTCACTGCAGGGGGGTATTGACCAGATGGGACAGCCCCCATGGGTGTGTATATGCAAATGCCTTTGTTCTTTTGACTAAGTCTTTATGCCTAGCTACTCTTGCGGAGCGGAAGTCAATACCCAACAGTGATGACTTAGAGGAGGCGGCGACTGTCGGAGGACTCAAAGAAAGGAATTTTACAGGTAAGATTTTACAAAAATTCATTTTTTCCGAGACATCTATAGACCCCAGTTCCGAGTTCCCGGGTTGGACGGGAGAGACGAGGAAGGCAGCGGAAGGTGGTGGGGGGACACCCTCCCGCTGCTTGAAAAAGCAATTCAGTGGCTATTTAACCACTACGATTTCTTTTACGTGAAAGTGCTTGGCTGGCCGAAAAAACAATACCAGAATGAAGCCTGCAGCTGCAGGCATCATCCTGTATAACTACTGAAAGTCCTGTGACGTATGGGCAGCAAGCTTTAAGGAGAACTAAACTTTGAAAGTTATGCCCAAAATAAGACAGACAGAGGGCAAAGGACTAGTCATCAGTATTGCCTGTGGTCTCCCTGCAGCTGATCTTTGCCCAGTACCAACATATGCTGCCTTGTTCTACACCATTGTGACAGTACTAGGCCCTGCCACTATGTGAGTATAGGCAGAAGACATTGCCTATAGGCCTTGTTCTACAACATAGTTAGTCAGGTTGAAAAAAGACACAAGTCCACCTGGTTCAACTATAAATTTACAACATTGTGACAGTACTAGGTCCTGACACTATGTGAGTATAGGCAGGAGACACACATGATTCTCACTAGTGTGAGCTCTGGAGTGTTGTGTCTGAGCGAAGAAGCCTCGGTTTTCATTTTTTTCTGGGTTTTGCAATCCTAGATCAGGGTCTGGAGTCTTGGGTGAGGCAAAACCTTCAATGCTATGTCCAGGTCCTATTGGACATCTTCAAGCTGTGTGAGTGTGCAGGTGGGCACAATTGTTATAAGCAAGCACCTGACCATAGAGCATACAGTAGCTTATTTTTGGAGAGAGGTGTGTTCTCTACTAAAGAGACAGTACTCCATGTTGGAAGATAGAATTCTTACCCACAGGACTGAGAAAGTCAGGACAGCTAAGCAAGTCTGGAGGAATGGGAAAGCTGTGGCTACTAGGCACGTCTATGGGACTGAGGGAATCTGTAAGTCTCAGAGGAGGGAGAGACCCTGGGGTGCCATAAGGTCCTATATTGAGATGCAAGGAGCGGGCCCGCACAGCAAAGTGCTGTAAATATAGGCTGAGGGAGCCAAAGAGCCAGAAGAGCTGGGTGATGCATTTTGAGGGACCAGTGAGAAGAGCATTGATGCTGCTGAAGAGGGAGCCAGGTAGCTCGCCATTGTTTGTTACTTATTTTGCTGTTGAAAAACCCCTGCATAGGCAACCTGTCATAGGAGCTTTAAGTTTGTTTAAAAAAAAAAGTGGGCCGTTAAAGGCTTCCTGACTAGAAGGGGCTCATGAAACATATACCACTGAGCTGAACAAGTAATGACATCATCAAATTTCACTGCAAATCTCATGAGACTAGCAGCAGTACCTTAAAGTGATTGTAAGCACATTTTTGTTTTTTTAACTTTGGACCGGAAGGTATTTGTTCCCTTAATGACCAGGCCATTTTTTGCGATTTGGCACTGCGTTAATTTAACAGAAAATTACGCGGTCGTGCGACACTGTACCCAAATAAAACTGATGTCTTTTCTTTCCCACAAATAGAGCTTTCTTTTGGTGGTATTTGATCACCTGTGCGATTTTAATTATAAACAAAAAAGAGCGACAGTTCTGAAAGAAAAAACTATATTTTTCACATTCTGCTATATAACATTTAAAAAAAAAAAATTTAAAAATCAAATATTTTGAATGCTTTTTTCTCGTCAGTCTTTACACAGGAAAAGGAGGGGTACACTGACCATGACTGTATGGTTAGTAGTAATACACAGGACTTGCCACTATGGCTAACAGTGGGTGAAATCAGGGAAAGGCTGGATAAACTGAACACAAACAAATCACCAGGCCCGGATGGCGTACATCCTAGAGTACTCAAGGAACTTAGTAAGGTTATATCTAGACCACTGTTCCTGATCTTTGCTGACAGTATTAGGACAGGAGATGTACCAGGGGATTGGAGGAAAGCTAACGTGATTCCGATATTCAAAAAGGGGTAGAGGCATATCCCTGGAAATTATAGGCCTGTCAGTTTGACATCAGTAGTATGTAAACTACTGGAGGGGATGATAAGGGACTATATCGTAGAGTTTGCTAAAGACAACAACATCATCAGCGGTAATCAGCACGGGTTTACAAATGGGCGTTCTTGTCAAACCAATCTCTTAGCATTCTACGAGGAGGTGAGCTGTGAGCTAGATAGGGGCAGACCAGTGGATGTGGTGTACTTGGATTTCGCTAAGGCGTTTGATACAGTTCCCCACAAGCGCTTAATTTATAAAATAAGGTCTGCAGGTATCGACAGCCGGGTTTGCTCCTGGATACGGAACTGGCTAAAAGGCCGTGTCCAAAGGGGGGTGATAAACAGCGCATACTCAGACTGGTCTGAGGTAGTAAGTGGGGTGCCCCAGGGCTCAGTCCTGGGACCAACCTTGTTCAATTTATTCATAAACCACATTGAGGACGGGATCAGTAGTTCGTTATCAGTTTTTGCAGATGACACAAAATTGGCCAGGGCAATAACTGCGCAGCATGAAGCAGATATCCTACAGAATGACCTGGACAAAATAACGGAGTGGGCAACGACATGGCAAATGAGGTTTAACGTGGAGAAGTGTAAGGTTTTGCACTTGGGGACTAAAAACATAAAAACACAATACACGTTAGGAGGGGAACCCTTGGGGGAATCAAAAATGGAGAAAGATCTGGGAGTCTTGGTTGATGATAGATTAGGCAACAGCATGCAATGTCAAGCGGCAGCTG
Organism: Pelophylax lessonae; assembly: GCF_965119305.1. Lineage (NCBI taxonomy): Eukaryota > Metazoa > Chordata > Amphibia > Anura > Ranidae > Pelophylax > Pelophylax lessonae. Next base: position 454,763,364 of record NC_138770.1, read on the forward strand.
CCAAAGCCAGCAGATTATTAGCATGCATAAAAAAAAGGGATGTATTCCAGAGATAAACTATAATCCTTCCACTTTATAAAACTCTGGTCCGACCGCATCTGGAGTATTCTGTCCAGTTCTGGTCGCCAGTCCTCAGGAGGGATGTGTTGGAGCTGGAGAGAGTCCAGAGAAGGGGAATTAAACTGATTAGGGGATTGGAGAACCTTAACTATGAAGAGCGTCTGCAATCGCTCGATTTATTCTCCCTGGAGAACAGACGTCTGAGGGGGGGACATGATAGCAATTTATAAATATCTTAATGGGGATCTCAGCTTAGAAAAAAAGCTGTTCATTCGAAGGGATTGCATGAGGACTCGAGGACATACAATGCGATTAGAGGAGAAGCGTTTTAACCTTAGGCAACGTGGGGGGTTCTTTACGGTTAGGGCTACAAGATTGTGGAATTCTCTACCACAAGAGGTGGTTTCTGCGGGAAGTATGGTGGCTTTCAAAAGACTCTTAGGCTTACATCTCAAGGATCAGGACATTGAGGGCTATGTGAGATGATTACAGCCACACACACCTACACAGGTTGAACGGGATGGACTATTGTCTTTATTCAACCTCACCTACTATGTAACTATGTAACATTTTTTCATCCTTTTATGCCAATTTGTATTCTGATACATATTTTTTGGTAAAATAAATCGCAATAAGCGTATTTTGATTAGTTTGCTCAAAAGTTATTACGTCTACAAACTAGGGGAAAGATTTATGTTGTTTTTATTTATTTTATTTATTTTATTTTTTTTACTTGTAATGGCAGCGATCTGCGATTTTTAGCGGCATTGCGGCAGACAGATTTGACCCCTTACTGACCTTTTTGACACTTTTGGGGGACCAGTGACATTACTACAGTAATCAGTAATCAGTTCTAAAAATATGCACTGTTACTGTAATAATGACACTGGCAGGTAAGGGTTTACCTAGTGGGTGATCAAAGGGTTAAATGTGAGCCTAGGGGAGTGGTTACTAATGGTGGGGGGAGGGGCTTGTGAAATGACCATAGAGACCTGTGATCCTATATAGAAGGATCACAGGCGCTCTATGATTATTTCAGAGAAGAACGGTCAGCTGTGTTTACAACAACTGACCGCTCTTCTTTCTCAGTGGGGAGCAATCAGGGGTGGCCGGTGGCAATCAGTGCAGCCAGCCCCGTGCATCGGCATCCCCGCTGCCTAGTGGGGACGGGAGCGCGCCACCCCCCCCCCCCCCCCAGCATCAAGTGCGCAGCCGAGCCAGCCTGTCGCAGTAAAACTGCGGCAGGCGGTCAGCAAGTGGTTAAATAACAGGTTTATACTTACCTTCTCTATGCAAACTAATTGCCCTGCCCCTACATCACAGGATTTGACTGACAGCTTGTGGGAGTCAATGGCTCCAGCGGCCTCCACATGTCTATATACTGTACATTCACAGTGAGGGAATAAGTATTTGATCCCCTGCTGATTTTGTAAATTTGGCCACTGACAAAGAAAGGAAATGATCAGTCTATAATTTCAATGGTAGGTTTATTTTACCAGTGAGAGACAGAATAACAGCAAAAATATCCATAAAAACACATTTCAAAAAAGTTATAAATTGATTTGCATTTTAATGAGTGAAATAAGTATTTAATCCCTTTGCAAAACATTACTTAGTACTTGGTGGCAAAACCCTTGTTGGCAAAAACGGTCAGACATTTCTTGTAGTTTGCAACCAGGTTTGCACACAACTTAGGAGGGATTTTGTCTCACTGCTCTTTGCAGATCCTCTTCAATTCATTAAGGTTTCAAGGCTGAGGTTTGGTAACTCGAACCTTCAGCTTCTTCCACATATTTTCTATGGGATTAAGGTGTGGAGACTGGCTAGGCCACTGGCTAGGCTAGGCCACTCTAGGACCCTAATGTGCTTCATCTTGAGCCACTCCTTTGTTGACTTGGCCATGTGTTTTGGGTCATTGTCATGCTGTAATATCCATCCATGACCCATTTTCAATGCCCTGGCTGAGGGAAGGAGGTTCTCACCCAAGATTTGACGATACATTGCCCTGTCCATCGTCCCTTTGATGCAGTGAGATTGTCCTCTCCCCTTAGCAGAAAAAGACCCCCAAAGATTAAGGTTTCCACCTCCATGTTTGACGGTGGGAATGGTGTTCTTGGGGTCATAGGCAGCATTCCTCCTCCTCCAAACACAGCGAGTTGAATTGATGCCAAAGTGCTTGATTTTGGTTTCATCTATCCACAACACTTTCATGCAGTTCTCCTCTGAATCATTCAGATGTTCATTAGCGAACTTCAGAGGGGCCTGTACATGTGCTTTCTTGAGCAGGGGGACCTTGCGGGCTCTGCAGGATTTTAGTCCTTCATGGCGTAGTGTGTTATCAAGTAATTTCTTGGTAACTATGGTCCCAGCTGCTTTGAGATCATTGACAAGATTCTGGGCTGATTCTTCACCATTCTCATGATTATTGAAACTCCAGGAGGTGAGATCTTGCATGGAGCCCCAGACCGAGGGGGATTGGCAGTTATTTTGTTTCTTCCATTTGCGAATAATCACACCAGCTGTTGTCACCCTCTCACCAAACTGCTTGGGGATAGTCTTGTATTCCATTCCAGCCTTGTGTAGGTTTTCAATCGTGTCCCTGACTTCTTTTGACAGCTCTTTGATGCCAAAGAGCTTGATTTTGGTCTCATCTGCCCACAATACTTTCACGCAGATCTCCTCTGAATCATTCAGATGTTGATTAGCAGACTTCAGAGGGGCCTGTACATGTGCTTTCTTGAGCAGGGGGACCTTGTGAGTGCTGCAGGATTTCAGTCCTTCACAGCGTAGTGTGTTATCAATTTTTTTCTTGGTAACTATGGTCCAAGCTGCCTTGAGATCATTGACAATATTCTCCCGTGTAGTTCTAGGCTGATTCCTCACCGTTCTCATGATCATTGAAACTCCACGAGGTGATGAGACCTTGCATGGAGCCCCAGACCGAGGGGGACTGGCAGTTATTTTATGTTTCTTCCATTTACCAATAATCACACCAGCTGTTGTCACCCTCCCACCAAGCTGCTTGGCGATAGTCTTGTATCCAGTTCCAGCCTTGTGTAGGTCTACAATCGTGTCCCTGACTTCCTTGGACAGCTCTTTGGTCTTGGCTATGGTGGAGAGATTGGAATCTGATTCATTGATTGCTTCTGTGGACAGGTGTCTTTTATACAGGTAACAAGCTGAGATTAGGAGCACTCTCTTTAACCACTTGCCTACAGTGCACTTTCACCCCCTTCCTGCCCAGACCAATTTTCAGCTTTCAGCGCTCTCACACTTTGACTGAGAATTACTCAGTCATGCAACACTGTACCCATACAAAAATTGTGTCCTTTTTTTCACACAAATAGAGCTTTCTTTTGATGGTATTTGATCAATACTGGGTTTTTTATTTTTTGTGCTATAAATAAAAAAAGACTGAAAATATCGTGAAAAAACGCATTTTTCTTTGTTTCTGTCATAAAATTTTGCAAATTAGTAATTTTTCTTCACAAATTTTGGCCAAAATTTATACTGCTACTTATCTTTGGTAAAAAAAACCCAAATAAGTGTATATTATTTGGTCTTTGTGAAAGTTATAGAGTCCACAAGCTATGGTGCGAATCATTGAAAATTGATCACACTTGATCACACCTGATGTACTGAAGGCCTATCTCATTTCTTGAGACAATAAAAGGTCAGGAAAGTACAAATACCCCCCAAATGACCCCTTTTTGGAAAGTAGACATTCCAAGGTATTTAATAAGGGGCATGATGAGTTTTTTGAAGTTGTAATTTTTTCCCACAATGCTTTGCAAAATGAAGATTTTTTTTTTTTTATTTTTTTTTTTTTTACAAATTGCCGTATTAACAGGATATTTCTCTCACACAGCACATGTATACTTGCAACTACACCCCAAAACACATTCTACTACTCCTCCTGAGTATGGCGATACCACATGTGTGAGACTTTTTCACAGCCTGGCCACATACAGAGGCCTAACATCCAAGTAGCAGCGTCCGGCATTCTAGGAGCACAAATTACACATATCATTTCCTGACAACCTATCGCACTTTTGAAGGCCCTGGAGCACCAGGACAATGGAAACCCCCATAAAATGACCCAATTTTGGAAAGCAAACAGCCCAACGTATAATTTTTGAGGCATAATGAGTCTTTTGAATATGTCATTTTTTTCCACAAGTTTTTGGAAAATGTGGAAAGAAAATGAAAACACATTTTTTTTACACAAAGCTGTCCATTTATGCAATATTTCTAACACATCGCATGTACATAGCAAAACTTGCACCCCAAAATACATTCTGCTATTCCTCCTGAGTATGGCGATACCACATGTGTAACACTTTTTCACAGCCTGGCCACATACATAGGCCTCACATCCAAGTAGCGCTTTACACAAAGTTGTCCATTTATCCACTTTAAGACTGGGACTATTTTTGACACTTGGTGTTTACAAGCTAAAATCATTTTCTTTGCTAGAAAACTACTTTGAACCCCCAAACATTATATATATTTTTTTTTGCAGAGACCCTAGAGAATAAAATGGAGATCGTTGCAATATTTTTTATCACACCATATTTGCGCAGCAGTCTTCCAAATGCGATGTTTTTGAAAAAAATTCACTTTTTTGAACTAAAAAATAAGAAAACAGTAAATTTAGCCCAATTTTTCCATAATGTGAAAGATAATGTTACGCCGAGTAATTAGATACCCAACATGTCATGCTTCAAAATTGCGTATGCTCACAGAATGGTGCCAAACATTGGTACTTAAAAATCCCCATAGGCAACATTTTAAAAATGTCTGCAGGTTACTAGCTTAGGGTTACAGAGGAGGTCTAGGGCTCAAATTATTGCACTCGCTCTAACGATCGCGGCGATACCTCACATGTATGGTTTTAACACCGTTTACATATGCGGGCGGGACTTGCGTATGCGTTTGCTTCTGCGCGCGAGCTAACGGGGACAGGGCGCTTTAATTTTTTTTTTTTTTTTTCCTATTTATTTTATTTATTATTTTTTTATTTTTACACAGTTTAAAAAAAAAAAAATGTTTTGATCATTTTTATTCCTATTACAAGGAATGTAAGCATCCCTTGTAATAGAAATAGGCATGACAGGTCCTCTTTATTGTGAGATCTGGGGTCAAAAAGACCTCACACCTCACAACTACACTAAAAAAGCAAAAAAAAAAAAAAATTGTTGAAAGAGGAAAAAAAAAAAGCAAAAAAAAAAAAGCGGCCCTTTAAACCGGTTGCTAGGCAACGTCTTTTGACGTAGCTCCGGTCCTCCAAGACCATAGAGTTGAATGAGGGCCATCTTGCCCTCACTCGACTTCCTGTCTCTGAGGATCCGGGACCGGATAGTTTTCCCCGCTGCCGGCGGGTCCGGTAAGCTGGGAAAACGTCTGGGACGTGGCAGGAGGGGGGGGGGGGGGCACCTCTTCCCCTGCACCGTAAGGGTAATTCCGCGGCGAACCCGCCACTGGGACCACCCTTATCTGAAAGCCGACCGCCCGCCGTTTCAAAAAATACCGGGGTTATGCTGCCATAACCCCAGTATTTAGCTTTTAATGGCCGACGCATATAGTCGTTAGGCGGTCAGTAAGTGATTGCATGTATATGGCAAACAGGTGACGATGACTGACGGGGTGACAGGTGACGATGACTGACGGGGTGACAGGTGACGATGACTGATGGGGTGACAGGTGACGATGACTGATGGGGTGACAGGTGACAATGACTGATGGGGTGACAGGTGACGATGACTGATGGGGTGACAGGTGACGATGACTGATGGGGTGACAGGTGACGATGACTGATGGGGTGACAGGTGACGATGATTGATGAGGTGACAGGTGACGATGATTGATGGGGTGACAGGTGACGATGATTGATGGGGTGACAGATGACAATCACTGACGGGGTGACATGTGACGATCACTGATGGGGTGTCAAGTGACGATGACTGATGGGGTGAAAGGTGACGATGACTGATGGGGTGACAGGTGACGGTGATTGATGGGGTGACAGGTGACGGGCGATGGTCACTGATGGGTGACAGGTGACGGGCGATGGTGCACGGCGGTACTGATGGCAGTCTCTGGTGACCGGTGAACTTTAGGCTACGTTCACATGTGAGCGTAGCGATCTCGGCAGAATCACTGCGATTCTGCCCGTGATCCAGAAATCATTGCAAATCGCTGGACGCCTGTGCGTTGCCCGTGATTTGCAATAGCACCCCAAATGCTGTGCGATGTTGCTGCGATTTCCGCCTGCCGAATCGAGGTAACATCGCGCAAACAACGCATGACGCTCCAAAGAAACTCTTGTACCTTTTTTGGGCGTCATGCGATGTTTGCGCGATGTTACCGCGATTCGGCAGGCGGAAATGGCGGCAACATCGCACAGCGTTTGGGGTGCTATTGCAAATCAGGGGCAACGCACAGGCGTCCCGCGATTTGCAATGATTTCCGGATCGCGGGCAGAATCGCTGTGATTCTGCCCGCAATCGCTGCGCTCACATGTGAACGTTATGGGTGTCAATTTCTGGGCACTGATGAGGTAGGTGACTGTTGGGTGACAGGTGACATTGGGGGGGCTGAGGACTGTGTGGGGACCTTTATTAGTGTGATTTTTACTTTGTGACATGTGTACAGAGCAGTAACTCACTATTTCTAGCTCTGCTCTCCTCATACTGGAAACTGTATGAGGGGAGAAGAGCTAGTAACACTGAGTTACTGCTCTTTGTTTACATTTTGTGATCGGCTGTGAATGGATTCACAGCCGATCACATAGTAAACAGTCACTGTCAGTGACTGCTTACTACCGCCGGTGACAGCTGTGTTCCTACGGAACACAGTGCCACCGACATGACCGCGCTGCGCGATCCCGATCGCGCATGCGCGGTCATCTTGTGGGCGCCTTCATTGTGATCGGCTGTGTCATTGGAACACAGCCGATCACGTGGGAAACAGCCACGCCCATTGGCTGTTTCCCCCCTGCCGGTGACGGGGGGTGTCCCGGGGACACCCCGACACCGGCAGTGCAGGGCGGCGCGCACGCGATCGCGCGCCTGCCCTGCTTAAAGTGCCGCCGTCATATGACGGCGGCCCAGGATAATGGTCGCACCGCTCCGCCGTCATATGACGGCGGGTGGGCGGCAAGCGGTTAAGAGAGTGCTCCTAATCTCTGCTCCTTACCTGTATAGAACACAAAAAATATTCAAAAATATCCACAGTATAACATAATACAATCAAAAAGTTGCACAAATTAAAAGCAGCCAGCATAAATTTGTTGATAGCAAATAAAATACATGTCAAAGTCTTTGAAGTGCTAAAAAGAGGTTAATGGCAGACCATATTGTAAATGGAAGAAAGGGGAATGAAGATGAGACCCCGCGCCAGCTTCAGCGTGAGTAAAAAAAACACCACACCACAGTGACACTCTAATTTCCTTACTAGAAGAAAAAAAGCAGGCAACAAACAGGATCCAAAAAGCACTAAGGTTCCAACAGCAGATGAACGGCTATGCTGAAAGCATCAAGACTGAAAGAACCTGCCACAATCCTCTATCTCCACGCAGATAGATTCACATACATGGTATCACCAGAATAGAATGAAGCAACACATAGTAAAGCCCGTAATACATAAGGAAGGCTTTATTAAAATGGTACTTACAATATTATCGTAAAGAACTAGCAGTAAAGAATCAAATTCCACGGCTCACAGCGTGCTTGTGTCTAACATGCATACAGCCGTCCATCTGCTGTTGGAATCTTAGTGCCTTATGGATCCTATTTGTTGCTTGCTTTTTTTTCTTCTTTTGGTAAGGATATTGGAGTGTCACTGTGGTGTGTTGCTTACACTGAAGCTGATGCGGGGTCTCATCTTCAATCCCCTTTCTTCCATTTTCAATATGGACTGCCATTAACCTCTTTTTAGTGCTGCATTTAGACTTTTACCTGTATAGAAGATACATGGGAGCCAGAAACCTTGCTGCTTGATAGGGGATCAAATACTTATTTCACTCATTAAAATGCAAAATCAATTTATAACTTTTTTTAAATGTGATTTTTCTGGATATTTGGTTTATGATTCTGTCTCACCTACCTTACCTACCATTAAAATTATAGACTGATGTTGTCAGTGGGCAAATGTACAAACTCAACAGGGGATCAAATACTTTTTTCCCCTCACAGTATAAATGCTTTAATGTCCTCAACTCTGTCCTCTTTAATGCTTCAGGGTACAGTATGTGCCTTGTCTCAGTAATTATGTATAGTTTACAGTGGAATATTTTCAAATACAAGCTTGACAGCTTGTTGAGCTGTGTAGTTCATGGTAGTTTATGAAACTTGGTTTTCCATATTGTAGTTTGCCTTAATCACATTTGATCTGAGACATGATTTATTGCAGGCTGTGTGGAAACTATCTCCATAGTGGTAAACTAGAGCTAGAGTAGAAAAAGCTGCAGAATTCATCATGGGCGGAGAAGTTGTCTTTATTGTAAACAAAAACATAACATTATTTTCTGAACTAGAATACACACAATTACATTTTCTTGTGTGAAATGTAATTTCAGTCTCAATTTCTTTTGTCAAAACAGTAGAAACTTGACTTTGTTGTAAAATAATTTGCTGTCTTAGGGCCCTTTCACACGGGCGTTCCGCATGTCCGCAAATCATCCTATTTTTTGGCAGATGATATACGGACATAATGTATGTCAATGGCATTGCGGATGTCAGCGGATGACCATCCGCTGACATCCGATTTTCATCTTTCCAGTTCTGTTCCGTTTTTTGGAATGGAACAGAACCCTATTTTTGTTCCGTTTAAAAAACGGAACGGATGCAAAATCGGATGTCAGCGGTGTCATCCGCTGACATCCGCAATGCCCATAGACATACATTATGTCCGTATATCATCCGCAAACGGATGGGATGATATGCGGACATACGGAGCGGATGACACAAGTGTCATCCGCTCCGTGAAAAAAACAAAAGTGCTGGAGCGGATCGCAATGCGGTCTGCTCCGTGTGAAAGAGCCCTTAGTAAATTTATTTTGATGAAAATATTTGCTGTTTAGCTAGTGCTAGTGTCAGCTCTTGATGTGTAAACAGTGGGTCTGTTAGGGCAAGAGGGTGTTGTTACACAATCACTAAAAAAAAAAAGAGAATTCTCAAAATTGAAACAAAATTACACAAAAAATATTTCTCTTTCGTTCATTGGTGGACACAGCTCCTGATCTTAACCATTGGGTTATACTGCCCCCTACAGGAGTAGGAGACTAGGCAGAAAAAAAAGTCTGGCTATGCCTATGGGCAGTCCCAGGGGGTATACTCTCTCTCTCTCTCTCTCTGCTATAGGTACCCAGTTTTTTTTTTTTTTTTTGCCTAGTCAGGAGTAAGGACCTAGTTCCTTGGTGTGATCTCTGGTCCTGGCAATTTTTTCTTTCTAGATAGAAATGTTTCTACAGTGTTTTTCCAGTGGGATCTACAATCAACTGCCAGACTGGGTGACAGGTTGAATAATCAAAATCCAGTGGTCACCCTAGTCTGGCCAGCGAGTGAATGCAGGCCTCAGCTACGCGCTATGTCGGCTGCGACATAGCCCCACCAGATGGGGCTGGCCTGCGAGTTAAACACCTTGTGAGGTTGTATATGACCGGGTCTCAGCCAAAGTTGAAGCGTTCCTCCTGGACGAGGGTCCCCCATTTTGATGGAGAGGAAGTTCTGTCTGTAGCAGTGGCCGCCTGGTTCCTGGTATGGTGAGTAACTGTCCCCCCCTCTCCCCCTGGAGGGTTTTGGGGTGGAAGTGGGCCTCTCCTTGGGACAGTAAGACCCCCCAGGTTCCCCTCCTTCCCGTCAGGCACCCCCCTTCATCTGTCCTCCCATCCTACCCCCCTCCACTTACGCTGGGGCTGTGTGGGTGGTCTGGTCTTGCCAGCGCGGTGGGGGTTGTCCCTTTGCAGTATTTTACACTTTTTGTGGAGTTCCCTCGGTGACTCATGGAGTCTTTGGAGCACATCTCCCCACCTGATCCCCTCTCTCTTTTTACTTGGCTTTTTCTTTATATTCAATAAATATTGCACTTAGAGGCGCTCTCCTGTTCTCCCCATTTTTTTCATTTGTCTCATCAGATCCTGAATCTGATTTTGCCACCGCGTACAAGGGTCACCCTGTTGGGTCTGTGACCACGCGCCTGGAATCCTTAGATAGTGGGTACGATTCCTCCACATCTGCAACCGCACAGATCCTGTCCGGCTGACAGGAAGGCGGAGGCTGTAGCCCGCAATATTTACACTCTGGCTGGTTTGGTACTAAGGCAGGTATTCACCATTGCCCTGGTGTCGCAAACTCTGACTGAGTGGGCTAAGCTTTTATGCCATAACCTGGAAGGAGAACAGCTCCCCCCTGTCTTTGCTGAGCTGATGGACCAGCTGGTCCAGGGGCTGCAGTTTATCTGTGATGCCTCTTTGGATGCGGCTCCCCTAGTGGCTCGGCTTTCTGTTTCGACAGTGGTTGACGTGTCTTTTGGCTCAAATGCTGGTCTGCGGACCAGACTTATAAATAGGCCTTGACTGGTCTCCCATTTCAAGGAGATTGCCTGTTTGGAGCTACCCTGGATGCCCTCATTAAAGGTTTCACAGGGGTAAAGAGTATCTTTCTTTTGCAGGCTACTAATGGCAAGGACCCTTGCCGTAGACGTGGGTCCTCCTTCTCAGCTCATAAAAAGTTTTTTTGACTGACAAGGGCTCAAACCTTTCAGGGCCTCCTCTGGAGGATCCAAACAAATCTGGTTTGGCAAGCTGAGAGTGGGCTTCTCAAGACCTGCGGACAAGGCTCCTTCAGCATGAAGGTGCACCCTCACCTGTATCGGGTCCGGCTACAAGATCGAGTTTCGCTCCCCCGGCAAGGTTCTTATCTTCCTTCTTTCCTTTTATCCCCATTTTTTTATTCTTTCCTTCCATCTTGCACCTGTCACTGGACCGCTTACAGGGTCTGTTTGAGGCGGTACAAGACCTGTTACTTCAAGGAATGTTTGTCCCAGTTCCGACTTAGACATTTTTTCAGGGTTTTTCCTTAAACCTGTTTACAGTCCCCAGGAAGGAAGGCAAGGTGCGTCCAATCCTGGACCTCAAGGTGCTGAACTGCTTTGTGCAAGTGCATAAGTTCAGAATGGAGTCCATTCGCATGGTGGTGGCATCCCTGCATCAGGGGGATTTTCTTGCCTTTATCGACATCAAGGAGGCTTACCTTCACATTCCAATATGTGCTGGTCACCAGTGCTTCCTCCGCTTGGCCAAGGGAGAGGAGCATTATCAGTTTGTGGCGTTACCCTTTGGTATCATCTCTGCTCCTCGGGTCTTTACAAAAGTATTACCCCAGTGCTGGCATTATTACGCTAACGGGGAATCGTCGTACTGGGCTATTTGAATTACTCCTTCTGCGAACGGAGTCTCCTACTGCTTTGGTGGAAAACCTGGAAATCACCATACGAACTCTGAGGGAGTTCGGCGGGATCCTGAATTTTCAGAAGTCTGCTCTGGTTCCGTTTACAAAACTGGACTATCTGGGTCTGACTTTGGACTCGACCTTAGCCAGAGTGCTCCTTCCTCTGGACAAATTGCAGGCTGCATCTCATCTCCTGCTGTCCAGCAGATGGTCATTCCGGACTTGCATGCGGGTGCTGGACCTGATGGTGTCTACCTTCGAGGCGGTTCTGTTTGCACAGTTCCATACAAGATCCCTGCAAAGGGACATTCTTGCCAAATGGGACAAGACTCCGCAGTCTCTGGACAATCAGATCCAGCTGAGCCGGGGAATGAGTGAGTCCCTGATATGGTGGCTTCGTTTTCCGGCAATTCGGCTGGGCAAATCCTTCCTCCCCTTGTATTGCACAATGGTCACCACGGATGCCAGCCTGTCCAGCTGGGGAGGCGTCCTCGGCAAAGATTCTGCTCAGGGCCTCTGGACACTGGAAGAGTCCAGACTACCAATCAGTGTCTTAGAACCTTGAGCGATCAGACTGTGCCTGGACAGATCATCTTCAGGGATGTCCACTGCCCATTCAAACGGACAATGCCACGGCCGTGGCTTATGTCAATCACCAGGGGGGCACAAGAGGTGTCCTGGCAGGTCTGGAGGTAGCTGGAATTCTAAGGTGGGCAGAACATTTTTTTCCAGCCTTCTCCACCGTACACATTCCCGGGGTGGAAAACTGGCAGGCGAAGTCGGCAGGCGTTGGATCAAGGGGAGTAGTCCCTTCATCCAGAGGTGTTTCATCAGTTGTTTCTCTGGTGGGGCATCCCCGAGGTGCATCTGTTAGCGTCTCGGCTCAACAGAAAGGTGCAGAGGTCTGTGGCTCAGTCACGGGATCCTCTAAGGGATGCCACAGACACGTTGGTGGCCCTGTGGGGTCAGTATTGTCTGATTTACACCTTTCCTCCTCTACAGCTTCTGCCGAGACTTCTATGCAGGATCGAGGCAGAAGGGATTCCGGTCATCTTAGGGGCTCTGTACTGGCCTCGCCGGGCTTGCTACGCCGATCTGGTGCGGCTGGTCCCCGGCGTTCCTTGGAAGCTTCCTCTCAGGGGGGGTCTGCTGTCCCAAGGGCCAATCTATCATCCTGCTTTACAGTCACTGGTTTTGACGACTTGGCTGTTGAATGCCAGGTGCTGATGGATAGAGGTTTGTCTGAGTCGGTGATTCCAATACTGTTAAAAGCTAGGAAATCTACTTCTAGGAAGATCTACCATTGTACGTGGAAGTCGTACATTGCGTGGTGTGAGTCTCTTGGGGTTCATCCTTGCTTTTTCTCGTGGCTTGGATCTTGACCTTCCTTCCTTGAGTAGAAACTGGCCTTAAGTACTCTCAAGGGTCAGGTGTCAGCCTTAGTGGTCTGCTTTCAACGGGCTTTGCAGCATTCTCTTTTGTGTGTACCTTTCTTCAGGGAATTAGGCATTTGGCCCCTCTAGTGTGGTCTCAGTTGCTGCCTTGGGACCTCTATTTAGTGCTGTCAGTCCTCCAGAAGCCTCCTTTGGAAAATCTTTGGGAGATTCCCCTGCTTACGCTTTCCCAGAACGTTGACTTCTTGATGGCTATCACCTCTGCGCGCAGGGTTTCGGAATTGGTGGCTTTATCCTGACATTCACCTTACTTGGTGGTTCCCAGAACTAAGGTTGTTCTTTGTTCCTGTCCGTTGTTCATTCCAAAGGTTGTCTCTTATTTTCTTTTGAATGAAGACATTGTGTTGCCTTCCCTGTGTCCCTGGCCAAAACATCCAAAGGAAATTGCTTTGCATGCATTGGATGTGTTACGGGCGATTAGGGTGTACCTGGCAACTATGGAGTCTTTTTGGAAATCAGACTCGCTATTTGTGCTTACGGATGGGCATTGGAAAGGGTTGTCCGCTTCCTCTGTGACCATTTTCAGATGATTTAGACAGACAGTGATTCAGTCCTATTTCATCAAAGGTCAGGTTCCTCCTTTACCTGTCAAGACGCACTCTACTCGGGCGCTCAGTGCCTCCTGGGCCTTCCATCATCAGGCGTCAGTAATGCAGGTTTGCAAGGCGGCCACCTGGTCATCCTTTCTATAGTTTTATAAAGTGGATATGTTGGCATCTGCGGATGCTACCTTGGGCTGCAACGTCTTGCAGGCTGCTGTTTAGAGGACCTGGTCCTTTTGAGGTTGTTATGTTTTTTTTTAGGTAAGCTCCAGTTGTTTTGGTTGAGCTCCTGTTTACCTGGTTGGTTATAGTTTAGGCTTGGGAGTTTCTTTTTCGCTGTTCCTACCCCTCATGTTTAACACTGCTTTGGGACATCCCAATGGTTAAGAAGATCAGGAGCTGTGTCCGTCAATGAACGAAAGAGAAAATGGGATTTTTGACTTACTGTAAAATCCATTTCTCTGATGTTCATTGACGGACACAGCAACCACCCCTCTGTGGAGTTGTAGTTCTTCTGACACTGCTTGTAACAAAACTAATTTTCTATAGCCAAGAGAGGAAGTATACCCCCTGGGACTGCCCATAGGCGTAGCTAGACTTTTTTTCTGCCTAGTGTCCTAATCCTGTAGGGGGCAATATACCCAATGATTAGGAAGATCAGGAGCTGTGTCCGTCAATGAACATCAGAGAAATGTATTTTACAGTAAGTCAAAGATCCCATTTTATTTGACTTTGTCCTCGTCTGTTTGCTGGAAGTTCTCCAACCCTTAATAAAGGCATCTTCAGCCTGCTCAGATTTTCTGATATTTATAGAATTCCTTCTAGAGATCTTTTAATCCTGGTGTTTTCTGACAATTAGTGATCTCTCTTTCCTTTCTATTGTCAACTAAATGTGATGGGTGGCCTCACAGGCCAGTAGAAAGGTGTAGGGTGACAGGAGGCTTACCAGAATGGTATTTTTATAATGGAACATCCCAAGTTTTTGAAATCCCAGCATGCCCTAGAAATAATCTGAAGATATGAGAGTGTGCCTGTTTGTGGAAACAAGGACTAAAAAATATTCTGCATGATTGACCACTGTGGAGGTCTGGAATACTTCAGAGTTCACTGATGTACATATGGAATATTCTAAACACAAACAGTCTGCTTTCAATGTTGTGCTTTTGAGCTTCATTTACAGGATGGATGCTGTAGATTGTTCTACAAATAACCAACACATATTTGTAGAAAATAAGCCACAAGTGTTACATTATATATTTCAAGCAAACAAAACAAATAAATACCTTAGGGCAAGTGTAAAATGGCTTGTACATGAATTGAAAAATGAATATAAAGCGTGTACTGGAAAATAGGAAACCCTGATTACATCATGTATTTTTCAACAGCTAAACCAAATTGGTATCAGATTTTATGTTACAAGAAAGACCTGTGGAGGTTAGCTCGCTCCTCTGCAAATGAACAAGTCTTTAACATACAGATGTGTGATATTTTTTCTATAATGAATGGTGCATATTCTGCAAGTACCAGCTGGGTAGGGAAGTGTGTATACCAGCTTGACTTGGAATGTAGGAAAAAGCTTACATTCAGTTGCATCAATTATCTCATCATTTCCGGATTCTGAATATTGATTCTGTGCTCACTGATAATTATTTTAATTATTATTTACATAATGTTGATCATAGGGTGCTTTTATCCATTTGGTTATTACTCAGAAATGTTCATTAATTATGGCAGATTCTGTTAATATTACCCAACCCAGTAATGCTGACATCAATCATCTGTAACTGGGCCATTTTCCTGCAGACACCGTCACTATGTAAGGCAAACAGAGAACCATATTAAAGTTCAGTATATTTGTTTGTGTTGGGGTTGTGGTCATGACTACTCATGGGGTTGTAAGCAAGAAAAAAAAAATGTATCTTTTGAAATTTTCCTGATTTTTTTTTTTTAAATGGCTCCTAAAATGAGATCTAATTTTCATGTAAGTCACAATAAGAAACAACATACTTTAAATGCACAGGGACATTCATACACTATATTGTCAAAAGTATTGGGACACCTGCCTTTACACGCACATAAAAAATGTAATGGCAGCCCAGTCTTAGCTCATAGGGTTCAATATTGAGTTGACCCACCCTTTGCAGCTATAACAGTTTCAGCTCTACTGTGAAGGCTGTCCACAAGGTTTATGAGTGTGTCTATGGGAATGTTTGACCATTCTTCCAGAAGTTCATTTGTGAGTCCAGACACTGATGTTGGCTCGCAGTCTCCGCTCTAATTCATCCCAAAGGTGTTCTATCGGGTTGAGGTTAGGACTCTATGCAGGCCATATAAGTTCTTCCACCCCAAACTCACTCATCCATGTTTTTATGGACCTTGGTTCGTGCACTGGTGCGCGGTCATGTTGGAACAGAAAAAGGCCATCCCCAAACTGTTCCCACAAAGTTGGGAGCATGAAATTGTCCAAAATGTCTTGGTATGCTTTATGCCTTAAGAGTTCCCTTCACTGGAACTAAGGGGCCAAACCTAAACCCTAAAAAACAAACCCACACCTTAATCCCCCCTCCACCAAATGATTTGGACCAGTGCACAATGCAAGGATCATAAAAATATGGATGAGCGAGTTTGTAATATCTACTGTAGACAAGCCATTCATTCAAAAGCAACATGTGTTAAAATGGGGAGCATGTGGAAAACAATTTTTTTGCAAACATGATAGTGGCTAGCATCTTCTTGAGACAACTTATAATTGCAACAAAAGAATTCCATAATACCTTACCACTTAGTAGTATAGCAAAGAACAAGGAAATAACCCCCTAGGGACTTTATGGGCAGATATTGAACCAATGTAAGTATACAATGGGTAAAATCAATAAAGTTTATTTACAGATGTTAAAATACATGATCAAAAGATGGGTAATCATTTTGAACAAGTTGCTAAGATAGAAAAGACAGTGGTACATACATGTCGAAGTACACATCAAAAAGCTCTAAATCCTGGGACATCCAGCTGGCTTAGTGAGGTGTGAGAACTACCTCTGGATTACTGTCACAGGAGAGGTCCCAACATGTTTCGGAATATACATACAATTTCTTCTTCAAGGGAAAAGAAATTAGCTGGTTGTCATAGTCTATAAATACAATGGTATAGGTAAGTACATAAATATATTACAGGTACATAGAATGATGTCATGGCACAAAAAAATACTCATATTGTACAGCTATATCCAATAGTAAATCAGTAGTTCCCCAGATGTATTTCACCACGCTGCCTCAACCGAGAAGTGGAAGAGAGGAGGACGAGGGGCAGGGAAGGCAAAAGGAGATGGGTAGATGCCTATAGCGGCAGCGTTATAGGAGCCTGCAAAGACCACTAAAACACAAGGAGCCAGCACGTCACTGCCACGTATCTATGGATAAGTTAAATTGGTAAAATAGGGTTAAGGAAAAAAAAAAAAAAACACATATGCACGCACAGAAAGTCCATATGGGCACAAAACCCTGAACTAAACAGTAGCGAAAAATATATCAATGTGCAACTCCCCGTGAGCCACCAAACCCCAGCGCTGCCACAGCCATCAACCACCAACAAACAATATATATGACTGCTGGAAAGCAATGCTGAAATGGCTGGTTAAGTGTTAAAATGGCATACAGGGGCAATAGAAATAAAATAAAATAAAAAATGGATGAGGGAGCATACACTTACAGTAAGTAATGATACAGAGTGGCATGGAGATGAAAATCTGTGGGGGATCTAAAAGCCACCATGTATCAATGGCAAATCCCCCTGTATATATAGGGCAGCGTCCCCGATAGCTCCTCATCCTGGGCATGGGTGGGGGGACAGAAAAAGTGGGAAGAAGCAGAGGGCAAAAGATGGAGTTGTGGTTATGACGGGGGTGATCATCTCCCGCTGTATCAGAGAGTTGCAGGGGACCAAATATTCAAATGCAGTCCCCCGGCCCAAACTCAGCATCCAGCACCACCGCACAACTGTGCATGTTGGCATCAGACGCCCAGAGGGGCCACGGACACATCAAACAGAGCCAATGTCATCCACAGTATGGATGATGTCCACCGCGCAAGCACCCGCATCAACTAGTGGAGCAAGTGCGCATGCGCAGTGGCCACGGCCGTATTGTAACAGGGAAACATGTCCAAGAAAAAACAATGTCCAGAACAAAAGCAATACCAAACAGCACAGTAGCAGTGTACTAGGCATAAATACAATTGCGAGACAGGCATGGAAAGAGACAGGATATGAGATGGAACATAGTCCCCTTATACTAGAACAGTGTTTCTCAACTCCGGTCCTCAGGGCACACTAACAGGCCAGATTTTAAGTATTACCTTGGGGAGATGCAAACTAGAATACTGCAAACACTGAGCTGCAAATTATATCACCTGTGATGTATTTCAGTTTTCTTGCAAAACTGGCCTGTTAGGGGACCCTAAGGCCCGGAGTTGAGAAACACTGTGCTAGAAAATAGTCTGAAAATGATGTAAGCAGTATGTATCTAACATACAGTAAGCAAAAAAGCAGATTGTAATCATCATATAGAGCATATAAAGTAGACCATAGTTATATCTGGAGGCCCTAAAGTAAATCCACACAGGGTAAGTATATATATTTATATATACCCGGTATATATATATATATCTGTTCTGGTGAAACTTCAAAGATCCTTTTCAAAGTCTCCAGATGTAAAGCCCTGGAGGAAAGACTTGAAATTGAAGGCTTAATTTAAACCTGGGGCATGGTTGCATTGAGATCAGAAATACACTGCAGTTCTCCTTGGAGGAGGGACTTGTTGAGATTCCCGCCCTGAGGGTTAGGGTGGATTCGCTCTAGTGCTAAAAAAAGAGAGACTTTTGGAAAAAGGCCAGCATACCCTGAGGCCACATGTCTGCCAAGGAGCAGTTCAGGATCGCTCAAACGCATGCTGTACACGTGGCGATAGATGCCAGAATTCCTGGATAGTCTTGCCGATGTAATAGCATCCAAATTTGCATGATAACAAGTATACTATTCCTGGGGTCCTGCAATTCACAACATTTTTTTCCATGAAATATGCGGCTATTTGGTAGCCGTATCCATTTACGAGAATCAATAAATTGACAGTAAGAGAAGGATCAACAGGGGAAGGTACCTAGATATTTACATATAGCTCCGCGTGCAGATCCCTTGTACTCACTGTGGACCTGTTGGCTTCCCACAGAGAGAAATCTTTTATAGGTCGCCATGGGAACCAGTGGAAAAAAAGGTCCTTCTGCTGGGTCAGAAGTCAGTAGGTGACAGTATCTACTTAGAATGTGCTTAACCTGCTTGTGTTGGGAAGAGAATTTGCTGATAATTCTAAACGTATTATCATCTTTCGTCTTCCTTTTGCCAAAAAGAAGATCATGTCTGGTAGTTTTTAGATGCAAAGGCTTTTTTCGAGAAGGTCTGGCTATATCCTCGCTACAATAATCGCTCTCTGAGTTAGTTTGCTTATTTTCGGAAGTCTTCCTCATTCAAGCAATTCTGCCTTTTTGGAGGTATTAAGAATATGGGATGGATGTCACAAGAGGGCGAGTATAGAAATTCCTGGCATGCAGAATAGTATTACTAGCAGCAGGTTTTCGGAACAATCCAAAGGACATAAGTCCATCTTCACCCCCAGAAATCCAGACATCCAAAAACGTGACATTGGATACACTAAAGGACATGGTAAATTTCAAACTGAATGTGTTCTTGTTCATCGTAGTGAAAAAGGCCCGGAGGAGATCCCACAAGAGGACGATGTCATCTATGTATCGGTACCACATTAACAGGAGACTCTCCCACTCCTCCAGGTACAGGTTGGCATAGGCTTGGGGGCACAGAAGGTCCCCATAGCCACACCCTGGACCTGGAGGTAGTGGGAGCCATTAAATGTAAACACCTTATGTTTGAGAATAAACTCAAGTGCTAACATGATGAACTCTTTGAATGGTTTTGCATGATGACTTTTCTAAGAAAAAGTTGGATGCTGGAAAATCCACGATCATCAGGTATAGAACTATACAGGGTGGAATGATGGCCAGGATGGTGTCACCAGTGATGTGGATCCCATCAAGCAAATGGATGGTTTTATGGATGTATGATAGCAGGCTGCGGACAAACAATCTAAGATGTTCATTCACCACTTGACTAAGCTTTTACATGATCGCACCTCTACCAGAGATGGTAGGTCTACCAGGAGGATTTGTAATACTCTTTTGTATTTTGAGCAACGAGTAGAAAGTTGCCACATTTGGGAAGTTAGTTCTAATAAAGTCCCACATAGTTTTTGAAAACACATTGTCATAGCAGGCCGATCAACTAGAACATAATAGTCCAGGTCGAATTTGTCCACTAGAGATTTAGAAATTGGTCGGTACCACTCAGTATTAGCCAAGATACGATTGCACATTTGGACATATTGTTCGTTGTCCATGAGTACAATATTACGCCCATCCTCTGAAGGTTTGATGGTTATTTGGTGATTTTTGGACAGTCCTTTTAAAGCTAATCTCTCACAAGTCCCTCTTTCAACGAGAACTGCGGTGGATTTCTGATCTCAATGCCATCATGCTCCCAGGCTTAAATAAAGCCTTCAACTTCAAGCCCTTCCTCCAGGGCTTTACATCTGGCTTTAAAAAAGATCTTTGAAGTTTCACCAGTACATATATATAAAAATAACCTGCGTGGATTTACTTTAGGGCCTCCAAATAGAACTATGGTCTACTGTATATACATGCTCTATATGATGATTACAATCTGCTTTTTTGCTTACTGTATGCCCTCTTGGATATGTACTGCTTACATAATTTTCTTACTATTCTCTAGAATAAGGAGACTATATTCCATCTCATATTCCATCTCTTTCCATGCCTGTCTCGCAATTGTATTTGTGCCTAGTACACTGCTACTGTGCTGTTTGTTATTGTTCTGAACATTGTTCTTCCTTGGACGTGTTTTTCCGCTCTCCCTCTTCTCGGCCACTAGATGTCACGGCTGCGTGCGGAAGCCTCCTGACACGCACTTAAAAAGACAAAAAAAAAAAAAAGGTTTTGGGCTACGCTGGGTAATCTTCTCAGGACTCTTATGTGCGGCAAGAGTACCTTCCTCCTGCACACCAGGAAGGGAAAGGAACTGCGCTAGGAGGCTGATCCGGCCCTCTCAGTGGATTTTTTAGTTCCCTGGGCCCTTGACAAAGGGCTCTGAACCTTTCAGTACTCCCATGGGTGGTGCCAAGCATCTCTCGCCCAGATAAGTCCTTCTCAGCATGGTTGCCTTTGCTGGTTTCCACTTCCCAGGCCCCTTGACTTCCCTTATTCCGGTCCAGTGGGTTTGTGAAATCATTCTCTCAGGCTACAAAATAGGATTTCGTTCCTTTTCGCCAGACATGTTCTTTCCCTCTAATCTGCTGGCTCGCTACGGGGCTGCGCAATATTTACTCCTTCGGGAACTCTTGTTCCCGAGTCAGTGTGGTTCTGGAGATTTTTACTCCAATCTGTTCACAGTCCTCAAGATGGGTGGAGTTTGCCCGATCTTTGATCTCAAGGCCCTGAGTGCCTGTGCAGGTTTACAAGATGGAATCCATTTGCTCAGTGGTGGCCTCCCTTCACCAGGGGGATTTTCTGGTATTCAAGGACCTCGGGTACGTCTACCTGCACATCCCTGCCTGGGAGGAACATCAGCGTTTCCTACGCTTTGCTGTTGGGAAAGCACATTATCATTTTGTAGCGCTGCCCTACGATCTGGCTTCTACTCCCTGTGTGTTTACCATGATCTTAGCCCCAGTTCTGGCCTTGCTAAGACAACAGGGTATCGCTGTGATCGGTTACCTGGACTGCTTGCTCTATTTGCAGAGACTTGTCCATCCCTATTGGACATTGTGGCGATCACTATGCGTTCCTATGAGGACTTCAGGGCGTTCCTGAACCTCATGAAGTCCATGTTGACCCTGTCCAAGTGCTTGGAGTATATGGGGCTGATCCTCAATTCAGAGTGGGCCAGGTCTTCCTCTCTTCCTGATGATGGCTACCTTGGAGGCGGTTACGTATGCTCAGTTCCATAGAAGAACACAGCAGAAGGCACTTCTTTCCAAATATAATGGTCTCTCACTACCTTGGACATTCTTATTCACCTGGAGTGGTTGACAAGGGCCTCCCTCTGGTGGTGTGGTCTCTGGCCCTTAGGAACAGAAAGTCCTCCCTCCTCATTTCACTGAACTGAGGTCATGACGGATGCCAGCCTGTCGTGCTGGGGAGGAGTCCTGGGATTAAACTCGGCTCAGGGTTGCCAGACTCCAGAGGAAGCCTGTCTGCCTATCAATGTCCTGAAGTTTCAGGCATGCGGGTTGTTGCTGACGTATTGGACAGATTGTCTACAGGGTCTGCAGCCCAGGATGCAGTTGGACAACGCCACCACGGTGGTGTATGTCCATTATCGTGAAGGGAAAAGGAGCGCAGTGGCAGCAATGGAAGCGTCTCACATCCTGCAAAGGGTGGAAATGTTTGTTCTGGCTCTGTCAGCCGTGCACATCTAGGTGTTGAAATCTGGCAAGCGGAATACGTTAGTCGCTGGATCGAGGCAAGTGGTCCCTACACACACAGAAGTGTTCCCTCAGCTCTGACTTCGCTGGGGGACACAGGATGTGGATCTCCTAGTGTCCCGCCTCCACCGGAAGGTTCCCAGGTTCATGGTAAGACCATTGGATCATCTGGCAGGTGCAACGGATGCACTAGTGGTGCTGTTGGATCAGTTCAATCCCATTTATGCCCTTCCACCTCTCTGCCTTGTACCTCATCTGTTGCGCAGGATAGAGGCCGAAAGGTTCCCGTTCATCCTGATGGCTCCAGACTAGCCTTGTCGCCCAATCATGGTGTGGTTGGTGGCAGATACCCCCCTGTGGATGCCTCTTTGAGAGTGGCTGTTGTTCCACCTTGCTTTACCATCGCTGGCTCTGATGGTGTTGCTGTTGAAAATCAGTTTCTAAAGGACAGTGTGTCATCTACTTTGGTGATCCCGCCTATGTTGAAGGCTCAGAAGTTTACCTCACGGAAGATTTATCATCGCACTTGGAGAGCCTACATGGTTTGGAGCAAAGCCCTGGGGTTCTATCCTCACTCCTTCTTGGTGGCTCAGGTGTTGGTCTTCCTGCAAACTGGCGTAGATCATGGCCTTCCTGCAACATGGCGTAGATCAGAAGCTTGCTTTGAGCCATATCTAAGGTCAAGTCACTGCTCTGGCTTTTTTCTTTCAGCGTCCTTTGGTCATGCACTATTTGATCTGAACTTTCATTCAGGGGGTTCATCATGTGGTGCCCCCTGTGCATACATCGTTGCCACCGTGGGACTTACAATTGGTTTTGTTGGCTCCTCAGAAGCCTCCCTTTGAGGGCATCAGGGATATTCCAATGCTTATCGCAAAAAGTTGCATTCCTGGTCGCTATCTCTTTGGCACGGAGGGTGTTGGAGGCTTTGTCTTGTAAGCCACCTTCTCTGATTTTGCATAAGGACAATGTGGTGCTTCAACTTTCCCCTTCTTTTCTGACAAAAGTGGTGTGGAATCTTCACTTGAAGGAGGACATTGTTCTTTTTTCTCTGTGTCCTCGGCTTTCATGCACTAAGGGGGGGGGGCTTACACTCCTTGGACGTGGTTTGATCGCCTGTACCTTTCAGTGACAGTTGCTTTTCAGAGGTCCATTTCTCTCTTTGTACTCACAATGGTCCAAAGAGAGGATTTGCATTTGCTATTTGATTCAGCAGATGGTTATGCAGGCATATATCATTAGGGGCAGGAACCTCTCTTCCCTGTTGCAGAGCTCTCATCAGGGTGGTTAGTGCCTACTGGGCGTTCCAACAGCAGGTGTCTGTTTCTTAAGTTTACAAAGCAGCGACCTGGTTGTCTGTGCACACTTTTAAAAAGACTGCTGTTTTGTCATCTTCTGATGCTAGTTTTGGCTGCAAGGTATTGCAGGTGGCTGTTTAGAATTCTCAGGCAACCCTTGGGGTTGTTCGGAGTGTTGGCATTTTGTTCTGGGTTTTGTCTTACCTTGGTTTGCCCACTCTTAGTGGCACTGGCACTGCTTGGTCATGGATAAAGAAGAAGCAGCTGTGTCCGTCAATGAACTAATGAGAAAACAGGATTTTTTTGTTACTCATCATAAAATACCTTTCCCTGAGTTCATTGTCGGCCACAGCACTCACCCCTTTATGAAAATTCTCCTTTGATACTGCTTGTGACTGGCTTGAGGCCTATATCAGAGAGAGGGTTTTATGCATAAAGAGGACTGCCCATAGGAGACACTGAGTCTTTTTTTTCTGCCTAGTGTCCTACTGCTTTAGGTGGGGCTATAAAACCCTGCTTGGTCATGGATAAAGATAATAATTGAATCAGAGCAGTGGTTAATTTTTACAATTTTTACTCTCTAATGTCTCCTTTCAAGGTTTCATTAAGAGATGTTGTGGCTGAAAGACCAAAAAGCCTATTCATTTTTTATTTATTTTCCATGCATGTGATTGGGTATTTTTTGCAAATGTAAGTTAAAATTCACTTGCAAAGCGCTACATCAGTTTGCAAAGTGTATAAGCTTTACCCCCTTACTAAATCAGGTGTCTGAAAAGAGACTGCTACTGTTGTACTACTAGCTACTTTTAAACTACCCATAATGCTCTCCAAATCATTTGTTTTTATGAAGTGCTTATTTCTAAAACAAAAAAAATATATATATATAAATATATAAAACAGTTTAAAAACGTATAAAATTTCCTTTTAGGAAAAACTGTACCTTTTAAAATTTTAAAGCTAAACCCCAGAATGAAGAAAAACCCACTGCAAGGGTTAAATTACCACTATTTCTAGGGGGTAGCATAAGAGGATGTACAATTTAATGTATCCCTTGCTCTGGCACGTGCCAGCACTCTCCTCTTCTTTCTGATGCTTTGGGCTGTCCCTCAACAGGGCTATTAGTCCTGCATTATACATGAGAAGATAAGTGTAGGATCACAGCCAGCAGCACCTGAGAGAGGAGGTTTTGGGCAACAGGTCACATTTATGGATTGAGCCTGCAAGATCGAGGTCTATGCCTTAATACTCTACCCCTAGACTTAACAAACATTTAACCCTAGCAGTGTGGGGAAGCCCAGGGTATTTTTTTTATTGTGCCAAAGGGTTGGGTTGATATAGCTAGTAGGCTCTCTTTAAGAAAAATAAAACAATGATGATACTGTATTTCCTAATAACCTGCCTGGTTTGGATTGACAAAATGAACACAAGTTTGCTGGACTGTGATAGTATTCATAATTATCAGAAAATAACCTCTCCATAGGCTTAGAGGCGACAGAGCTTATTATGAATTAAATAAATTAACTTTCATAAAAAATTAATAGTAGCAAATTCCTTACTAAACACATTTCTAGCAGAAGCTGCAAAATGCAGAACGGTGATATAGTGTTATAGCACTGGAGATAAACATACAGCCATCTATTTTATATACTTTTTTTTTTTTTTTTTACATTTCTTATTACAAGAGCATGTCTTCATGTACATAGCTGTCTGTTTCAGCTACTGGAACTAAATAATGCTGCATGTGCACCTTTATTACTGTATGACAGATTTATAAGCTCATAGCAAGGGGCTTGTATTAAGCAGTTTTTAAGTACACATTAAATCACAGACCTGTTCATGTCTTCTAATGCCACATTCTAGAGTCTTTATTAAATCAATCCCTTTGGCCAGTGCTGCTGATAAGTAAATGGGTCGAATCTAAAACAAATGACTTCTGACAAAGAAGTAATATTGAATAGATTTTCACTCATAGTCAAAATATGTTCATAAGTAATTGCATTCCTAAGTGGAATATTATTAACCACTTCGGGACAGGAAGGTTTTCCCCCTTAATGACCAGACCATTTTTTGCGATTCGGCACTGCGTTACTGTAACAGACAATCACGCGGTTGTGCGATGATGTACCCAAAAAAAATGTATGTCCTTTTTTTCCCACAAATAGAGCTTTCTTTTGGTGGTATGTGATCAGCTCTGCGAGTTTTATTTTTTGCGCTATAAACAAAAAAAGAGCGACAATTCTGGAAAAAAAAAACAATTTTTTTCAATTCCTGCTATATAACATTCACAATAAAAAAAATTTAAAAGCCAAACTTTTTCATAATTTTAGGCCAATATGCATTCTGCTACATATTTTTGGTTTAAAAAATCCCAATTGGGAGTATATTGATTGGTTTACGCAAAAGTTATCGCGTCTAAAAACTAGGGGAAAGATTTGTCATTTTTATTTATTTTTTACTAGTAGTGGCGGCGATCAGCCATTTTTAGTGTGACTGCGACATTGCGGCTGACAGATCGGACACCTGACTTTTTTGATACTTTTGGGGGGAACCAGTGACATTACTACATTAATCAGTGCTAAAATATGCACTGTTACTGTACTAATGACACTGACAGGGAAGGGGTTAACACCAGGGGAGATCAAAGGGTTAAATGTGTCCCTGGGGGTGCTTTATAACTGTGTGGGAAATGTACTTATGAAATGAACACAGGGACCTGTGTTCCTAAATAGGAGGAACACAGGGGCCCTGTGTTCATTGCTGACAGAACAGCGCTCTGCCTTGTTTACAACGGCAGATCGCCCTTCTGTCTCCATGGGGAGCGATCGCGGTTTCCCATTGGCAGATCAGCTTCCCCTGTGGAGAATGTACATATACTGCAGGACAGAGCCGACCTGCTGCAGTATATGTACTGCTGGCGGTCGGCAAGTGGTTAAGCTTGGCTGTAGCAAAGATGCAGCAGCTCACTGAAATCTTAGCCCCACATAATGGGTCATTTTATAGCTTACAATATTTTTACTACAGCCAACCAAACATTATTTCTGTGAATTTTCCCATTAACTAGTACCCAAAGAGACCTAAAACACCTTCAGTGGTGCTGTATGAAGTCAAATACTGGTGTCTGAACGTTTAAAAAATCTGAATGTAAATAGTCACCACAGTACTTCCTCTTTTCCATTGTCTGTAAAATATTATTGTAGTATGTTGATATGGAAACCTTATATTCAAAGTTATCATATATACAGATTTACCTATTCCAAATTAACTTAACCAACCAAAGTCTAGAACACTAGTTTAACAACTTGCTGAAACCATTTGTGTAAATTTTTTTCAAGTCTTTAAAAACGTTAGTGTTACTAAACATACAACAGTAAACTCAGTCTGTAAATGTAGTAAAGCATGCTTGTTATACTCACTGTGGAGCCTAAGGGGTTAGTCCTCTGTATTGCAGTTTGAGCCTGTCTTTTCTGACCCTCCCCTTCTTCCACTGTCCCTAATTCATCTCCTGGTAAGTCAGAGCCTTTGGAGTCACTTTGCACATGCTCAGTTTCGTGTGTATTGCTAGAGTTTTTTTTCTTTTTGGGAGGGTGCGTGTGATTGGTATAGGGCCAATCAGCACTGTCCAGACAGAGGGTCAAGGGCCCTGCAGCTTCATAGGACAGTCAGAGGAGAATGAAAACTCCTATAAGCTTAAACCAGACACTGATAGAAGTCACAAGACTGCTATATACTGCTGATGAGAAAAGGTATTTAGTAGCTTATATTTACTAAAATATTTGCATTTCCATGTTCTGTGTACTGTGGGGCACCAGATATAGTGAAGGCAGAGTCTTAGGTTAAGTAACACTTGTAGCTTCACCGACAAGCATCATTTTACACTGTTACAGTACTCTTAGTATTAAAAAAGAAAAAACAGGCATTCTGTAAACTGTGTTTATTTAATATGATGTATAGTTCGTGGCATAGCTGGATCCTGTAGGTGAAAGGTATGTTCTGGACTTCTGCAAAAAATATATACAGCAAATTAAAAGAGAAGTATGGGTTTAAAAAAAAAACAGTCATCGACTAGGTGGATCTGTCCCCCGCCAGCTCTAAGACCCCAAACTGAGTGATTAAACACCACTGATGGCTCAGTTTTTGGTCTGCAGAGTGCCGCTGATTGTCTGTCACTGCTCATTGGAGCGCTGGTCTGTACAGCGGGCGGGGGCAGCTGGCTCAGGCTCTCAGCGGATCGCTGAGTGACTGAGCAAACTGTCGGTCCAGGTATCTGGGTGGTCTCCAACTGTAAAGTTAGGATATTTCCTGAGCCTGGACGAGCTGGCTGAGTGCTATCACAAAATGGGTCACAGGAGTGCAGAAATAATTTTTTTTTTGGGAGGGGAATTTTAACCTTAAGTCCCAGTTCACACTTAGCCGCCTGACAAGTTGCGCTCTATTCAGTGCAATGGAACCATTCTAATTGGAGCAACTCAAATCGCTCCGACTTAGAAAAAGGTTCCTGCATTGGGGGTGACTTGCATTGACTTCTATTAGAGAAGTCGTATGCAAGCCCCGCTGATGTCGTGCTGCACGGGGCAGCTTCAGAGTTGGGGGCGACTTTGAAGCCACCCTAGTGTGAACCCAGGCTAATAGTGAGTTAAACGGTGAAGAGAATATTGAGTGGAAAGGGTAAAAAATTGATCTTTTTATATAGCATATGGTCATTTAGTTGTTGAGGTGGATCCTAATCACACAGGGTATGTGCCGGGATTGGGAGCTGAGGAGATGAATAAACTGCTTATAGGTAAGCATTTCATAGGTCATTTTGTCAGATAAATCATTGGAAAGCAGGCGAGAGGTTAAGAAGGAGAGCAAAGGGGGGTTGTTTTAGATTTATTTCTGCTTTAGGAAAAAGCTAGATGTTAATGTTCATGGGGAAAGCAAAAGTCAGCTAAAGTGGTGGAACTTCACTGCATCTCAGCTACATGAACCAAAGATGCTATTTAATTCATTTTTTTTTTTTTTTTATTCAAAGCAAACTCTCCCATCCATCCATGTCTTCATGTATTATTTTGCTGAGAAATCACTTACCATACCCTCCAGCATTTCTGCCTGTGGCCATCTTGACTGAAATGATTCATGTAGCCTTTACTTCCTGGAATCCACCTACCCTTAGCCCAGGCATGCAAGCAGGAGGGTGTGCTTAGCTGAGAAAACCCCTCCTCTTCTCCTGAAGACTCCTGGGATATATGACATAATTTGCCTAGGCCTGGAAACTAGGAAGTAACTGAAGAAATGTAAACAAAAAGTTTAACACAAGTAAATACTATATTATATACCTTTCAATTTATTTACTAATGCTAGCAGCATAAGGATTAGAAAAAGTCAATGTTGATTGAGAGGGTGAAGTTTCACATTTAGTACAATCTACCCTAATGGTGTTCTGCTACAGTTTATCACGTAATGCCTCGTACACACGTACCGATCGTCGGCCGAACGATCGGCCGTCTTTTGTCCAGGGCTGTCGTGTCTGTTGAAAACTGCAAAAGACTGCACATTTTGTCGGCCAACAACAGCCGACTGCAGAAGTGATGTCATGTGATGGTTAACTTTCCGTGTCTTTTTTCTTTTCTGAGCATGCCCAGTCTTGCTAATCTGCTGTCTGTCGGCGGAAATCTGTACTGACTGGCGAACAATCGGCCGTTCTGGTGTTGGCCAACAAAAATTTTAATGCTTGCACGACAGATTCTGTTCGGCCGAAAGTGCGCTGTCGGCTGTCGTAAGCATCATACGAACAAGCCTACAATCGGCCGATCGGTCGACGGCCGAATATTTACGTCCGACAATCGGTACGTGTGTACGGGGCATAAGATTCTAAGTGTAAGTAAACCCTAAGGACTTGCTCACACCAGGCTTTTTTGGCCACATTGGGCAGCATTGCTTTGTATGGGGCTTATTCACAGCAACGTATCACGTTGGTGAGCATTGCGTTATGTAGTATGGCAATGCATCACAATATGCAGATATGCAATGTTCATTGAAGTGGATAAAATGAACTTTTAAATAAAGTTAAAAAAGCAAACTCTTTTATGCTTTGTAACAACGCACACCAGCACACCATAATGAGTATTCTAGTGTGAATGGGCCCTTTGCTTCCTATTAAATATACTTTTGATAACTTTTTGTTTTACCCGCTCTATACCTGCATAAAATAGCTTTTGATTTTGCTAAAAATCCTGTGAGCCTCTGACTTTTTCCAGTGAGATAATAATGCTGCACTGAAATCTCAGACATTGTTTTAGACTCTGCTAAATTCAATTCTATGGACTAGAGAATGCTTCCCCTCCTTCATGTTATGGAGAAAAGACGATGGGGTTGTCTATAGTTCTAACACATTCGCTGTCCTAGGGTGACAACAGTGCCATCTTAAGCGCATTAAAGGCCCCCGGGCCTTCACACAATCACCCATGAGAATAAAAATGCAAGTTATCAATAAGGCGATATTTATTGGTACAGCAGTGCCAGGCTAATGACAGCTTCCATGTTGGGCGGCTGGGTCCGATGAACACACATGTATGGGAGTCAGACTCGACTGTCCTGTGTGTGCCTGTTCCCGTGGAGGCTGACAGGCATTCCTGCAGTTGTGGGCTCCCCCTCCATGGCCCTAGTGGCCTGACAGCAGTGCAAGGCCGACAGGCGCTTGCCACCTGCTATGTTCGGTGGCAGGGTGCACACGGGTATTGGGACTAATGCTTGGCTGGGGCTGGGTCACTGGGCAGGTGGGGCCCCCCGGGCAACTGCCCACCGTGCCCATTCGGTAAGACAGCCCTGGGTTACAATACTGCTCTTCTATAGAACATTTGAGGACAGGAAATGTATAAAGAACAGAATCGATCATTAGGTAGAAAAAAAAAAAAGAGAAAAATATCCTGAAAAAAAGAAAACAAATGCAGCCACTACACCTTAGGACTCTTAAGTGCTATATTATGTTCTTGTTGTGGGGTGTAGGTACACTTTAACAGATTGCAGCTTACAATATTAGCTGTTTTACCACTACAAGTTTACTAAACTTTACTAAACTAAAGTTTATACTGTATATGTGCAGTAGAAGATAGATATGAAATAACACAATTGGAGCTGCAGCTAGGGATTGGGAATTTCATTAACATACTAAAACACTATTTTTTTCCCCATAGCTCTGGTGCTTTTTGTATTATTCAGCTTACATTTTTGCAAACCCTAAAATCTTTGTTTTTTTCAGAAGAAAGGTAATATGAAAAATATGTTTCATGAAATCTTTAAAGTGATTGTAAAGTCTAATTTTTTTTTCTATTAATCACTTCCCGCCAAGGCCTATAGCAAAATGATGGCCGGGCGGTGGTTGAATTGTTCTGACTGGACGTCCTTCAAAACAAGCAGTGCGGCGATTGGTGGTGCAGTGTGTCGCTCGAGTCTCTGATCACAGTGTCCATTCACAGCTGATCTCAATGTAAAATAGCGCTGGTTATCGGCATTCCTCTACTCACGCTGACAGCGCGTGAGTAGAGAAGAGCCGTAAAAGCGGCTTTCCTCACGGGGGAACTGCACTGATAATCAGTGAAGTGATATTCAGTGCATCCCCATCAGAGATGCCCGCCAGTGCCCACCAGTGATACCCATCAGTGCCCACCAATAGAGGCCCGACAGTGCTGCCAATCAGTGTCCATCAGTGCTGCCTTTCAGTTCCCATCAGTGATACCTGTCAGTGACTTCCCATCAGTGCCACCTATCAGTGCCCATCAGTGTCGCCTATCAGTGCCCATCAGTGCAGCATATCAGTGCCACCTCATCAGTGCCGCCTCATCAGTGTCCGTCAGTGCAGCCTCATTAGCGCACATTAGTGAAGGAGAAAAATTACTTATTTACAAAATTTTATACAAAAATGACGAAAAACTTTTGTTTTCAAAATTTTCGTTCTTTTTTTAATTTATTTAGCAAAAAATAAAAAAACTCAGTGGTGATTAAACACCACCAAAAGAAAGCTATATCTATCTCAAAAAGAAAAAATGATAGAAATTTTGTTTGGGTACAGCATTGCATGGCCGCTCAATTGTCATTCCAAGTGCGACAACGCTAGAAGCTGAAAATTGGCCTGGACAGGAAGGCGGTGAAAGTGCCCAGTATTGAAGTGGTTAAATTAACAAACATGTTATACTTGCCTGCTCTGTGCAGTGTTCTTTCACAGACCAGCCCAGATCCTCTTCTTTTTTTTTTTTTTTTTGCAAAATATTTTATTGAGATATAAAAGCCTACAAACATCAGTAAAATACAGGCGTAACAACATTTATGCATAAAGAAAATGGAGGAAAAACAGAGCTAACACATGACAACTGTCTAGCTTGATATATGTGGAGAATCAGTGGGGACCTGAAGCTTACAAAAGGTGGCAGGAGCAAAAACCTTATTTTTATATTTTGAAAATAAAAATAATCAACATAACAACCAACAAGCAATAGATCAATCACGAAGACCAAGTGTCCAAGAACAAAGCCAAGCTGAAATGTCCTACCAAGCCAAGAAGAAAGAGAGAAAGGGGAGGCTCAGAGGAGCGAAAAAAAACCCCATGTGGAGAACACAGATCCTCTTCTTCTCGGGTCCCTCTTCGGCTCTCTTGGCTCCTCCCTCCTAATAAATGCCCCTACAGCAAGCAGCTTGCTATGGGGGCACCTGAGCAGAGTTGCAGCTCAATGTTTCGATTCAGACAATGGCGCTGCTGCTGTGTCTCAGCCAGTCAGGAGAGAGAGTTCCGGATGGCAGAAACACTCATAGACATGGCTGGATTTAAATGTGCATTCTGCATTTAAATGCATTTAAATGTTTGGGGGTTCTTACTAATTTTCTAGCAAAAAAAAAAAAAAAAGAGTTTTACATATAAACAAAAAGTGCCAGAAAATGCCTGGTCTTCAAGTGGTTAAGTAGCATTTTCTTAGGTGTTTAGTAACTATAGTAGGTGCAAAAGAGATGCCTGCTTTCTAAAGTTTTTCATCTAACTAAAACTGCTGACACCCTTTAGTAAATTGTAGAAGCCTTTTTCAAAAGATATTGGCTAGTAAAAGATACAATAATGGCTCTTTCACACGGGCGATCCGATCAGATCCGCCTGTCAGTTTTTTAGGCGGATCTGATCGGATCCTCCATGCAGCTCTATGGGGCAGCGGGTGTCAGCAGAGACACCTCCGCTGACACCCGCTGCCATCCGCATCCGATCCTGTGCGTGAAATCTGGACTGATGGAAACCCTATTTTTCCATCCGTTCAGTAATCGGAGCGGAGCGGATCTGATGAGAGCGGACAAGTGGTCCGCTCTCATCCGATCCCCCATAGAGAGCAGCGGGTGCTGAGACACCTCCCACTCCGCTCTGCAAGCGGAGACGGAGCTGTCATCCGCCGGCTCAGCGGGGATCGCGGATCGATCCCCGCTGAGCAACACGGATCCGCCTACGGAGGCGGACCGTGTGAAAGAGCCCTAAGGAAATCACAAAGGATCTGAGGATGTTTCTCTCTGACATGACTTGTCTTTCCTTTTTCCTCTGTGTAATTTAAGGCAGCAACCATTACCAGTAAACTTAAATTGTTACTAAACCCACAACATTAAAATCAGTCTGTATATGCAGTAAAACTTGTTATACTCACTGTAGAACCTAAGGGGTTAATCCTCTGCATTGTGTAAACATTTTGTTTTATCCTGTCTACTCTGTTCCTCCCCTTCTTCTCCAGTCCCAAATACATCTCCGGATAGAACAGAGGCTGGGGGACAAGCTGCACATGCTCAGTTTGGTGTGTAGTGCTAGAGAGTTTTCTTTTTTCCTGGGAGAGTGCATGTGATCAGCACAGGCTCAATCAGCACTGTCCAGACAGAGGGTCAGGAGTCCTGCATCCTCCTCCTACAAGCTTTAACCAAACACTGATAGAAGTCACAAGACTGCTCTAATTGTTGATGAAAAAGGTATTTAACAATTTACTGTATATTTACTAAAACTATTGCATTTCCATGTTCTGTGTACTTTGGGAGACCAGATATAGTGAATGCAGGGTCCTGGGTTTAGTAACACTTTAAATTGCATAATTTTTTTTAAGAACTTAGATATACCAACACTTGTTTCAGTAATTACATTTGCTAATAAGTAATAATATTTACCATTTTCGGCTAAACACAGTTACCAGAGAGAACATTCACCAGTCTTTAACCACTTAACGACCGCTCACTGTGCCTCTACTGCGGCACAGTGGCTCGTTATCGTCCAGCGACGTAGACCTACGTTGCTGGACTCCTCCCCCTGTAGGCGGCGCTCGCGCCGCCGGAGGTGCGCTCCCGCTGCTCTTCCCTGATCGTCGGGGAATCTAGTTTGG
Organism: Pelophylax lessonae; assembly: GCF_965119305.1. Classification (NCBI taxonomy): domain Eukaryota; kingdom Metazoa; phylum Chordata; class Amphibia; order Anura; family Ranidae; genus Pelophylax; species Pelophylax lessonae. The sequence goes on from NC_138770.1 coordinate 454,797,096, forward strand.
AGATCCGCCCGCCTGTGTAAACAGAGCGGGCGGATCTCCTAAGTGACAGGGAGTGACAGATCGGAGTGTTCAGCATAGCTGAACATGCGATCTGTCCCTCACTCACTCAGTCACCTCCCCCCCCACACGTCGGTAAGCACCAGGCATACATTAACCCCTCCCTCTCCAATAAAATTAACCCCTTCCCTGCCAGTGTCATTTTTACAGTAACAGTGCATATATATAGCACTGATTACTGCAGTAATGTCACTGGTACCCCCAAAAGTGTCAAAAATGTCAGTCAAGGGTCCGATCTGTCTGCTACAATGTCGCAGTCCCGCAAAAAAATCGCAGATCGCCGCCATTACTCGTTAAAAAAAAAAACGCCAAAAATGACAGAAATCTTTCCCTTAGTTAGTAAACGCAATAACTTTTGCGCAAACCAATCAAAATACGCTTATTGTGATTTTTTTTCCAAACATAGGTAGCAGAAAACAAATTGGCCAAAAATTTAAAAAAAATTAGATTTTTACATATTTTTTGGGAGGAATTTCATATAAAAAAATGTTAAAAATATTATTTTTTCAAAATAAACACTCTTTTTTTGTTTATAGCGCAAAAAGTAAAAATGGCACAGGTGATCAAATACCACCAAAAGAAAGCTCTGTTTGTGGGAAAAAAAGGAAGTAAATTTAGTTTGGGTACGGCGTCGCACGACCGCGCAATTGTCAGTTAAAGTCGCACAGCGCCAAATCGCAAAAAGTGGCCTGGACGTAAGACAGCAAAATCCTCCGGTGGTAAAGTGGTTAAATGACACTTAATAATTAAAGAGAGATCTTTTAGACTGAGAGGCTGGAAATATGCTAGGGGTAAAAATTCCAGGTAATTTTGTTACTACTGCTCAAGTATGCTTGGCAGTGTTATAGTTTATTCCAATCCTGGTAACTGTCACTTTTTCTGGATAGCTTGGTTAGAATGTAAATATGAAGAAAATATAAATAAAGGCCTGTAAAATGAAAAAGGAATGCATATATTGAATGGTATTGTTAACCTAACCACACAGTTGTCAGAATACAGGCAGTGAATTTATATATTTTTTCTGAACCTCAAAAATCTTTGAAATTCCCAGATAGTGGTTGCCTTTTTATTTATACCACATTTTGATTGATTTTATTTTTTCTCAGTGTTAACACTTATTTTTTTTTTTTTTTTTTTAATGTGCTTTTAAAATTCTCAGTAGAAACTTGTGGTTTCTTTGCATACCTATTCCTCCTGGAATTATTAGTGTAGTTGATTTTTGGTGCTTAAAGTACCACTGTGTAATACTGTATACTATGTTGTATGTTAATTTGTGTTTAACTACCTCAATAAAGGGCACTGTCAACTTTCAGTGCTCTCGCATTTTGAATGACAATTACTGCTACACTGTACCCAAATTAAATTTTTATAATTTTGTTCACACAAATAGAGCTTTCTTTTGAAGGTATCTATTCACCAGTGGGTTTTTCTACTTTCTGTTTCAAAAGAAATCCAATAGAATTAAATTTCGTCATAAATTTAGGCCAGAATGTATTCTGCTACATGTCTTTGGTTAAAAAAAAAATCCTGATAAGTGTATGATAATAGGTTTGTGTGAAAGTTATAGAGTCTACAAGCTAGGCTACGTATCATTGAAAATTGATCAGTGCCGATGTACTGACTATCTCTTTTCTTGAGGCGCTAAAATGTCAGGACAGTACAAATACCCCCCATATGACCCTTTTTGTAAAGAGAATAGCCAAAGGTATTTAGTAAGAGGCATAGTGAGTTTTTTTGAAGTTGCTTTTTTTTGCCCACAATAGTTTGGGTAATGAAGATTTTTTTTTCCCCCATAAAATTGTCATATTAACAAGTTATTTCTTACACATGGCATAGATAAACTTGCAATTACATCCCAAAATATAATCTGCTACTCCTCCTGAGTATGGTGATACCACATGTGTGAGACTTTTTCACAGCCTGGTCACATACAGAGGCCCAACATCCAAGTAGCACCGTCAGGCGTTCTAAAGGCATAAATTACATATTTCATTTCCTGAGTACCTATCACATTTTTGAAGGCCCTGGAGCACCAGGACAACGGAATTACCCACAAAATTTTGGAAATAAAACACAAGTATATCCAATGAGGCATAATGAGTCTTTTGAATGTGTCATTTTTTTCCACAAGTTTTTGGAAAATGTGTAAAGAAAATGAAAACCTATTATTTATTTTCTCTTATGTCCTCTGACAGACTCAACTCTGGAAGTTTCTTCACTAATGGGTTATGTGCGCCCTCTTCAGGAGTAGCTAGGCAGTAAAAGCTTTCACTAGGCACGCCTTTAGGGGCCGTCCTATCCACATGACCCCAGACACACCTGCTCATAGAATCAGTTTTTTGCTGCCTAGCTTAGGAGTAGGACCTAGGTTCCCCGCTGGGACTTCGGTCTCAGTTTTCATTTTCTTTTGAGAATGTTTAAGTTTATTTATCTTTACTCACTATCGCTAGCTAGTGTCAGGGGGATCCTCCTGGTGAACTACAAGCGACAGCCCGGCTGAGGTTTCGCACTGGATAATCTAGATCCCTACGGTCTCCCTGCCTGGCCAACGAGCGTGAGCAGGTTAGTGGTCCACCCAGGCCTTGCCACGACAGACCCCCGATGGATGGGGACGAGCCTGCGAACAGATGCTTTCACCGGGATGCCTCAACCTGGAAAGCCCTGTGTTGCAACGTACCCCTCTTGGTTGGCAGCACCCCCACTCAGGGTGGGAGGCGAGCTGTATCGGAGCAGAGCCCCACGGTCCATGGTATGGTGAGTGTAACAAGCCCCCCGTATTCCTGGGACAGATGCCTGTGGGGGAGCTGTGGGCCCACTCCTGGGGATAAAAGGGCTGAGTTTCCTTAAATATTCCCCTGGTCTGTCAGGACATGTCCTGCCCTTCCTGCTCCCGCTGGGGGCGCTATAGTGGCGACTACCGCCCGGGGGAAGGGGTGTGGCAATGTTACATTGTTCTGGGGGGTCCCCTGTAGTGGGTCCCCGTGAAGGCCTCATTGCCTGGGCTCCTGACCGCTGGCGCCGTTTTCGGCCGCCATTTAAAGTATGGGCATAGAGCTGCATATCTGTAAGGGCAGCAGCCATTTTCTTGGTTTGCCTGTGTGTTTGGCGCCGTTTTTGGGCACCATCTTAATTGTGGGCAACCGCGCTGTATGGGCGGTGGCCATTTTGACTGTGTTTCCTATTCTTTTGTATGGAGTTTTCACTGGCTGCTGACAGACTCACAGAGCGGTTTACTTATCCAGGTTGGCTAGTAGTAAGGTTTTTTTTTTATAGTCCTTTTAACATTCCTCGGACACACTTAGCTCCTGTCAGGAAACAAGTTGCTACTCAAAAAAAGCCTATGCCCTCTCAGTCCTCTGATTCAGAGCCTGAGATGGTTGCCATGGACAATGCTCCCCCTGAGGGATCCCTGTCCTCACAGTCAGATTATGAGGAGGATGAGTCCTCGCTCTGGTAGAAGCACTGATTCGTTCAGTGAGGGAAACATTACAACTGGATGATGAGCCCACACAGTCAGGAAAGCGGGTTGTCTTTGGCTCCCGCAAAACCCAGAAGTCGGGTCAGGTTTTTCCTTGTCCCGAGGACTTTCACGAAATCGTGAATGAGCAATGGCAGGGTATTAAGCACATGTTGGTGGTGCCCAAGCGCTTTCTGCACCGTTATCCTTTTGCGGACTCGGTTTCCACTTGCTGGACAGTGTCACCTAAGGCGGATCACACTGTTTCCAGGTTTAATAAATCAACAGTGGTGCCCAGGGAAGATTCCTCGGTTTTTAAAGACCCGGTGGACAGGCGTACAGAGGCACTTTCCCGCCTTGGTGGCAGGTTCACTGCTCAAACCCGTGTTCGCCTCCGTCTTAGTTGCTCAGACGGTTACGGAATGGATCAAGATGCTTAAAAGCAACCACGGATCAAATGGCCCAGGCCATGGTGTACCTGTGTGAAGCGGCCCTGGACCATGCCCCTCTGGTTGCCAAAGTGTCTGCGGTAGGGGACGCATTACGCCGCATGGTGTGGTTGAAGAGCTGGTCGGCGGACCAGGCTTCTAAGAACCCTTTTTGGGTGAATGCCTCTTTGGCAACTCCTTGGATGAGTTAATCAAGGGCCTAACAGGGGACAAGAGTACTCTGCTCCCCCAATCCTCAAAAGGTAAGGCACAAATTGATTTGTTCAGGGTACAAGATCGAATTCCGGTCTTGCCCAGAAGACAGGTTCTTCTCATCAAATCTCCGCCTGTCTCCGGATTGTTTGGTCGATCTCAGGGAGGCAGTGCAGGATCTCCTTACACAGGGCGTGATCGTCCCGGTTCCTCAGATGGACAGGTTTCCAGGTTTTTACTCAAACCTGTTCACGGTGCCGAGGAAGGAGGGCAAGGTGCGTCCAATTCTGGACCTCAAATCGCTGAACCACTTTATGCGGGTACAGAAGTTTCGGATGGAATCCATCCAGTCGGTGGTGGCATCTTTGCAACAAGAAGACTTTATGGCCTCCATATGGCATCAATTTTAAAGATGAGTATCTGCACATCCCTATTTACGAGGGCCACCAACGGTATCGCTGTTTCGCGGTGGCGGAGGAGCACTATCAATTAGTGGCATTTCCCTTTGGTCTAGCCTCCGCTCCCAGAGTCTTCACCAAGGTTTTGGCCCCGGTGTTAGCTTTGCACCGCAAGAAGGGGATTGCGGTCCTCAGGTATATGGACGATCTCTTGTAAATGGCAAGCTCTTGTGTCACCCTGTCAGGCGACCTGGCATTCACAGTTCATCTGCTTCAGGAGTTCGGGTGGACCATCAACTTCCTGAAGTCTGCGCTGACTCCGTCAGTACGACTGAGTTATATGGGCATGATCTTGGACTCCGCTCAAGCGAGAGTCTTTCTCCCGGAGGAAAAACTCTGGACCTTGCAGGGCGAGATCAGGATCCTGAAGGACAATGATCTCTCCTCTCTGCGGACCTGTATGAGGGCTCTGGGGCTGATGGTGTCGGTCTTCAAGGCGGTCCCATTTGACCAACTTCATACGAGACCTCTGCAAGCAGAGATTCTTGCCAAGTGGAACAAAGATCCGCAGTCCTTGGACAGGATGATTTGTCTAAGCTGTCTCCCACGGTCAGAGCTCTCGTGGTGGCTTCTGTCGCCCACTCGGAGCCAGGGCAGGTCCTTTATGCCGCTGTTGTGGACGGTGATCACCACGGATGCCAGCCTAATGGGCTGGGGTCTAGTACTGGACACTTTGCGTCCAAGGAACATGGTCGACGGTAGAGTCGTCTCTACCGATCAATGTCCCAGAGCTTAGGGCGATCAAGCTCTGCCTGTTCCGTTGGACGTCTTGGTTACAGGTTGGAGTTCAAACCGACAATGCCACGGCTGTGGCTTACATCAATCACCAAGGGGGCACCAAGAGTGCTCGGGCGGCCGAGGAAGTGGCTGAGATTCTGACCTTTTTCTGAGGCGCACGCTCTGCCTCTTTCAGTGGTTAACATCCCAGGGGTGGAGAACTGGCAGGCGGATTACCTGAGTCGTCAGAGTCTGGATCAGGGAGAATGGTCCCTGCATCTGGAGGTATTTCGCCTCCTGTGTGCCCGATGGGGAACTCCGGAGGTGGATCTGTTTTCAACTCGTCTAAACAGAAAAGTAGAGCGGTTTGTGGCCAGGGCTCGAGATCCTCTGGCTGACGCCGCGGTCTCACTGGTGGTGCCTTGGAGCCATTATCGGCTGATCTATGCCTTTCCTCCGCTACAACTGTTGTCTCGGTTCCTCCGCAGGTTTGCTGTGGAGACAGTGCAAGTGATCCTAGTAGCGCCAGACTGGCCTCGACGGTCTTGGTATGCAGATGTAGTGAGGATGGCCATCGAGCCTCCATGGCGGCTGCCTCTGAGAGAAGATCTACTGTCTCAAGGACCGATCTTCCATTCTGCTTTACAGTTGCTGGCTTTAACGGCTTGGGGGTTGAAGGCCAGTTATTGAGAGACAGAGGTCTCTCTGATGCTGTGATTCCTACCTTGTTTTGAGCTAGGAAGGCGACTTCCAGGAAAATGTATCATCGTACTTGGAAGAATTATATTGCCTAGTGTGAGTCGCAAGGGTTGCATCCTCATTCCTTATCGGGGGCGAGGGTCTTGGCTTTCCTACAGAAAGGAGTGGAGCAACGTTTGGCTCTGGGCACGATTAAAGGTCAGGTGTCGGCCTTGGCCATTTACTTCCAACGTCCCTTGGCGGCTAATTCCTTGATTCGCACCTTTATTCAAGGGGTGCGTCATCTGGCTCTGCCGAGGAGATCCCCTTTACCTCTGTGGGATCTGAGTTTGGTTTTGTCCGTTCTACAACAACCTCTCTTTGAAAATATCAGGGAGATCTCTCTGCCTTTGTTGTCTCAGAAAGTTGCCTTTCTGGTGGCTATCACCTCTGCTCGCAGAGTGTCTGAGTTAGCGGCTCTGTCTTGTTGCTCGCCATATCTGGTCGTTCATAGGGATAAGGTTGTTCTGCGACCTAACCAATCTTTCCTGCCTAATGTGTTAATGGCTTTTCACCTCAATGCAGATATTGTCTTGCCTTCGCTCTGTGCGAAGCCCAAGCATCCCAAGGAATTTGCTTTGCATTCTCTGGATGTGGTTCGGGCGATCGGGGTTTACCTGTCGGCCACGGAATCCTTTCGGACATCTGATTCCCTGTTTGTCCTTCCTTCAGGCCTATTCACTGAAGGGTCAGGTTCCTCCTTTTCCTGTGAGGGCACATTCTACTACAGCACTGAGTGCCTCTTGGGCTTTTAGCCATCAGGCTTCTGTTTCTCAGTTGTGTAAAGCGGCAACCTGGTCGTCTGTGCACATTTTTTCAAAATTCTACAAGATTTATGTGATGGCATCCTCGGATGCTTCCTTTGGCCGCAAGGTTTTGCAGGCTGCTGTTTGCTGAAGAGATTTACTTTTCTCTTTCAGGGGTGAATTTTTTGGGTTTGGGGTAAGCTCCTGTTGAGGTTGAGCTTTCTGTTGCCCTGCTGGCTACGTTTCTTAGCCTTGCTTAAACGTTAACAGTTGTTGGTTGCGTTCTCCCCACCCCTCATGCCTACACTGCTATGGGACGTCCCATTAGTGAATAAACTTCCTGATCTGCGTCTGTCAGAGGACATAAGAGAAAATTTAATTTTTGTAAGAACTTACTGTAAAATTCTTATCTCTGAGTCCTCTGACAGACGCAGCTCCAGCCCCTCTATGTTGGGGTTGGTTGTGTTCTTCACTGCTTTGCTATGAAACTGATTCTATGAGCAGGTGTGTCTGGGGTCATGTGGATAGGACAGCCCTAAAGGCGTGCCTAGTGAAAGCTTTCACTGCCTAGCTACTCCTGAAGAGGGCATACATAACCCATTAATGAAGAAACTTCCAGAGCTGCGTCTGTCAAAGGACTCAGAGAAAATAATTTTACGGTAAGTTCTTACAAAAATGTATATATTTTTTTTTTTTACACAAAAGTTGTGAATTTATAAGATATTTCGAACACATAGCATGCACATAGCAAAAATTACACTTGCAATTACATCCCAAAATATATTCTGCTACTCCTCCTGAGTATGGCGATACCCCATGTGAGAGACTTTTCCACAGCCTAGCAACACACAGAGGCCCAACATCCAAGTAGCACCGTCAGGCGTTCTAAAGGCATAAATAACACATTTTATTTCCTGAGTACCTCTCACATTTTTGATGGCCCTGTGACAGATGTTGATCACTGGGATGTGGCAGATGTTGACTGGGACAGATGTGGCAGATCACGGATGGATGTTGCAGATGTTGACTGGGACAGATGTGGCAGATCGCGGACAGATGTGGCATACAATCATAGACAGATGTGGCAGACAATCATAGACAGATGTGGCAGATGATCATAGACAGATGATCACGGACAGATGTGGCAGCTGATCAATGATAGGTGTGGCAGATGATTACAGACAGCTGTGGCAGATGATTACAGACATGAGTGGCAGATGATTACTGACAGGTGTGGCAGATAATGTGCGCCTGATGATCACGGACAGATGGGCCAGGTGATCACGGATAGATGGTCCAGGTGATCACGGACAGATGCGGCAGGTGATCACGGACAGATTCGGCGGATAATCACAGACAGATGCGGAGGATGATCACAGACAGATGGAACGGATGATCATGGACAGATGGGAGGGATGATCACGGACAGATGCGGCGGATGACCACTGTAACAGATTATTTTACTGGGACAGATGTGTGACAGGTGTTTTCACTGTGTTGGGGACACTGTGTTGGGAACACTAGCTGGGTGATCAGTGAGTAAAAAGCAGTAAAACAGCTCAATACTCACCGATTCCCCGCTGGCAGCACCGATTCGCTCTCTTTTTCCTCCCTGTGTGAGGAGAAGCAGAGCCGATCACTGTTACAATGGCTGTGTTAACATTACATGACGGCTGTGATTGGACACAGCCATCATGTGATCAGAAGGGCCAATCACAGAGCCCTCCAGCTGAGCGGCGTTGCGATGTGTTAGAGGGACACAGGCACACTGAGATCGTGCAGCTGAGCATGCACCCGGCCGCGCAATCTCCCTCCTTCTGAAGGACGTTCCTGAACATCCACTCAGAAGGAGGAAGTTCCCACCCGACCGTTTGCATGCATTGGCCGGGTGGAAGAAGGTTAAAGATCTGCTTACATATATGTATCTGCCTTGTATACACTAACAGACAAGCAACGTAGGCTTAGGTTACAATAGACACACAAATAGGTATACTGGCGCAAGGAAAACTACCATATAAAAAATGAAGGGTCTATAACACATGTACGCATGTCAAGTCCATAAAAGTCCATATACAGTGGGTACGGAAAGTATTCAGACCCCCTTCAATTTTTCACTCTTTTTTATATTGCAGCCATTTGCTAAAATCATTTAAGTTCATTCTTCTTCCTCATGAATGTACACATAGCACCCCATACTGACAGAAAAAAACAGAATTGTAGACATTGTTGCAGATTTATTAAAAAAGAAAAACTGAAATATCACATGGACCTAAGTATTCAGACCCTTTGCTCAGTATTTAGTAGAAGCCCCCTTTTGATCTAATACAGCCAGGAGTCTTTTTGGGAAAGATGCAACAAGTCTTTCACACCTGGATTTGGGGATCCTCTGCCATTCCTCCTTGCAGATCCTCTCCAGTTCTGTCAGGTTGGATGGTAAACGTTGGTGGACAGCCATTTTTAGGTCTCTCCAGAGATGCTCAATTGGGTTTAAGTCAGGGCTCTGGCTGGGCCATTCAAGAACAGTCACGGAGTTGTTGTGAAGCCACTCCTTCGTTATTTTAGCTGTGTGCTTAGGGGCATTGTCTTGTTGGAAGGTAAACCTTCGGCCCAGTCTGAGGTCCAGAGCACTCTGGAGAAGGTTTTTGTCCAGGATATCCCTGTACTTGGCCGCATTCATCTTTCCCTCGATTGCAACCAGTCGTCCTGTGCCTGCAGCTGAAAAACACTCCCACAGCATGATGCTGCCACCACCGTGCTTCACTGTTGGGACTGTATTGGACAGGTGATGAGCAGTGCCTGGTTTTCTCCACACATACCACTTAGAATTAAGGCCAAAAAGTTCTATTTTGGTCTCATCAGACCAGAGAATCTTATTTCTCACCATCTTGGAGTCCTTCAGGTGTTTTTTAGCAAACTCCATGCAGGCTTTCATGTGTCTTACACTGAGGAGAGGCTTCCGTCAGGCCACTCTGCCATAAAGCCCCGACTGGTGGAGGGCTGCAGTGATGGTTGGCTTTCTACAACTTTCTCCCATCTCCTGACTGCATCTCTGGAGCTCAGCCACAGTGATCTTTGGGTTCTTCTTTACCTCTCTCACCAAGGCTCTTCTCCCCCGATAGCTCAGTTTGGCCGGACGGCCAGCTCTAGGAAGGGTTCTGGTCATCCCAAACGTCTTCCATTTGAGGATTATGGAGGCCACTGTGCTCTTAGGAACCTTAAGTGCAGCAGAAATATTTTTGTAACCTTGGCCAGATCTGTGCCTTGCCACAATTCTGTCTCTGAGCTCTTCAGGCAGTTCCTTTGACCTCATGATTCTCATTTGCTCTGACATGCATTGTGATCTGGAAGGTCTTATATAGACAGGTGTGTGGCTTTCCTAATCAAGTCCAATCAGTATAATCAAACACAGCTGGACTCAAATGAAGGTGTAGAACCATCTCAAGGATGATCAGAAGAAATGGAAAGCACCCGAGTTAAATATGAGTGTCACAGCAAAGGGTCTGAATACTTAGGACCATGTGATATTTCAGTTTTTCTTTTTTAATAAATCTGCAACAATGTCAACAATTCTGTGTTTTTCTGTCAGTATGGGGTGCTATGTGTACATTCATGAGGAAGAAGAATGAACTTAAATGATTTTAGCAAATGGCTGCAATATAACAAAGAGTGAAAAATTTAAGGGGGTCTGAATCCTTTCCGTACCCACTGTATATGTATATATAAAAGTCCTAAAGCACTGAAGGCTGCTCTGCCACAAGCGAGAAGAAAACTTGCAGGGTGCTGTAGAGAAAACACAGGCACCACTGTGCAGTAAGACAAGTTTAATACGGTAAATAAATGTACACCAACATACTCACAATGGAGTAGGTGAGAAACAGCAGTAAATTGCATGTAGCTTTCGTCATCACGTCCTTGCGCTGTAACCGGGAGAGTGTCGCCGGAAGTCTACCTCTGTGTCCCCAGTGTTCAGGAAGTGCCGACATCCATCGGTGGCTACAGCGGAAAACTGCAGCGGAACACTATAGACTGATCGAGGCACCCGGACGGACCTACCGCTTGGACGGACCAGTTTACATGCAATTTACTGCTGTTTCTCACCTACTCCATTGTGAGTATGTCGGTGTACATTTATTTAAAAACTTGTCTTACTGCACTTAGAGTGGCGCCTGTCTTTTCTCTACATTAGGTTACAATAAGCACATGTCTTTCGGGCTTTGAAAGTGACAGAACTTTCACAGAGTTTAACCAGTGTGCAAAAAAAGTAAATATGATGGCAAAACATGTATATTGAAAATATCAACTGTTTGGCTGTATTTTATTATCTGTGAATTACTAAGAACATTTGTACATTTATAACTAATCTTTATAAAGTACCGTACATTTGTGAATATGGGTGTAATATGTTACAAAAGGTGAATTTATCCTTTAAGCCTCTCGCTGCCAAGCCCTGTGCTCCACTTTTAAACTCAGCTGGCCAGACCATTTTTGCAATTTTTCCTTTGCTTTTTCATTTTTCACTTCTTCACTAGCTTTCAGAGTTTGTAAAAGACCCCCCCCCCCTCCCCAAATGATATGTTTTCTGAAAGCACATGTCCAGCAGAAAAAAAGGTTTTACTTATTTTTAAGGTCCCGCCATATTTGTGCAAATGTTTATCAAAACAATATTTTTTTTCTAAAAATCCACAAAAACCATTATTAGCAGATAAAAACACAGCTATTTTTACAAAATTCCTGCTAAATCGCTACTAAATATAAAAAGCTTAACCTGTATGGAGGTAATAAATAACAAATATTTGTAATTTTTACATTGCGCCTTTTTGCAAAATCGAAAATCGAACAGACACAAAAGTGTAAATATCAAAAATTGGAAGGTTTTCATTTTTCACTTACAGCTTTCTGAATTTGTAAATGACCCCCCAAACCATATATTTCTGAAAGCATATGACCTCTGAATAAAAAGATTATATTTTTTTAGAATAAAAAAAAGGTGCTACTGTTTTTTTTAGGCCCGCGGTATTTGCTCAAATATTTTTTAAAACAATATTTTCGCAAAAACAAATCAAATTTTACAAAATTCCTGCTAAATTTCTACTAAATATAAAAGTGTAATCTGCATGGAGTTAATAAAAAACAAATATTTCTACATTTTTGTAGAACTAATTTTACATATTTTTACATTGCACATTTTTGTAAAATGGTAAAAATCGAACGTAGCCAAATATTTTCGCTAAAAATACATTAAAACCATTATTAGCAGATAAAAACACAGCTAATTTTACTAAATTGCTGCTAAATTTTTACTAAATATAAAAGCATAATCTGCATGGAGGTAATAAAAAACAAATATTTCTACATTTTTGTATAAATATTTTTACATATATTTACATTGCGCTTTTTTGGCAAATCTAATGTACCCAAATATTTCCCAAAAAATCTGGAGGTTTTCATTTTTCCCTTACAGCTTTCATAGTTTGTAAAAGACCCCCCAAACCATGAATTTTCTGAAAGCACATGACCAGTAGAAAAAAGAGAAGGTGCTACTGATTTTTAAGGCCCCACAATTTTTGACCAAATGTTTATCAAATCACTGTTTTCACAAAAAGAAAAAAACACTAAAATCCTTATTTGGACACATAAACACAATATGACATACATAATTCATGATGAATTCCTACTAAGGCCTTGTTCAGTGGGGTGTGCTAAAGCTTAGCCTGTGGAGGGCCGTGTTTACCTGCACTAGGATACACAGGTATTCTGTGCAAACCTGTGCAGGCAGTATTATTCATGGAAATTGGGAAGCACCAGCTGCAAGGACAGATCTGACATCCATGGGGGTGTAGGTGCATGGCACCCAAATGCAGACAGTGTGAGTTCAGGGACATGCTCCCACATGGATGTCAAGTTGAGAGCAGTGGCTGTGTCCTTGCAGCTGCTGCATCTCAATTGACAGGAATGGGATTGCCTGCATGGGGATACACGAAACACCTGTGCATCCCTCTGCAGCTAAACACAGCCCTGTAGTAGTATGCCCCACGTGAACTTTGGATTTGTCTAGACTTACCGTTGGGGGCGCGGGGGTGAGGCAAAAGTGCACAATTGAGCTGATTTTCTGCTACCCACTATCCACATCCCTCAAGCTGCAATAGGCAGCGGACGGGGTTGTTTACAAGCTGCTGTTGCAATGCATTGTGCCCGTGGCAAGGTTGACCTGGCTTTTAGTGATGTTGCCTGCCCAACGCTACACATTCAAATAATGGGGAAGTGCCACAAACGACCCATAACTGCATGCAAAACATGCAAATGAGGCACATTTTTTTATCAAAAATGGGGCAGTGAGGAGGCGTTGCATCGCTTTTTCCCTGCCTGTCCGATCAGGTTCACCTGTTTTTCAGGTATAAAGCTGCCAATATTGCAGTGAAATAGAAAAAAATAGGGAAAGAGTATAGCTTTCAGTGCCTTTGTAATTAAAATAGATTTTATCACAATACTTATATATTATAAAGACATGAATGAGGGCTTGTTTTAAAGTGCTTTTATTGCTTGTTCAGAATATGTAAATACTCTAGTGTACGCAATCTTGACACATATTCATTTTAAATACTTAAAAATGGTTTAATTAAAAAAAGCAATGAAAAATAACATCATGCCTTGTGATACCACTGACATCACTGTCATAAGTGTTTGGTCAAAATAGATATACATCTGTACATTCATACCACAACAAAGGCCTGTAAAATGACATTAGAGAGGGCTTAACCCTTTTACTGCCAGGTCTGTACGGCAGACCTACAGAACTGCTTGCAGCTGGCCAGGTCCATACCCCGTCATTCCCCATGTTTTTCAATGATAACCATTTATATATGCATGACTTAAAGTTCCAGCAACTTCAAAGTAGTTCATGCACTACTTTGGTCCAACTTTCATGCAACTTGAGGGCAGGAGACTTCAATGTTAACCCTCAGAAGTTGCATGAATGTCGTACCTGAATGTTACACAATTCAATTTGTATGCAACAGTTGTCCATTATCACTGGTCAAAGCCTAAAGTCATATCCAAGTTGCACCCATCCAAAGTTGCGTCAAAGTTGTACTCCAAAGTCAGCGCAACATTAGAGTCGTACAAGTGTGAATGAAGCCTTAGGCCCTTTTCACACTTGTGCGACTTGTCCTGCGACTTGGGACTGCAGATTCGCATGACAAGACATACTCCATAGTTTCCAATGAGTACCGTTCATATCGTTGCGACTTCAAGTTGCAACAACTTCATAGTAGTCTCTGCACTACTTTGGTCCGACTTTGATGCTTTTTAAGGTCCATAGACCTCAAGATTACACAGGCATTGCTTCAAGTCCAGTCAAAATTGTGGCAAAACTGCACAGCTTTTAGGTCGCACAAGTGTGAAAGGGGCCTAAAACAAACAATACTTCTCATTTAACCACTAACTAAACGTTTTCTGTTCCTAACTGTCAGGATACCCTCTAATGGGATTTTCTAAACAAACCTGCAGCAAGAGTAACTTTTTAGCATTCTGTCAGCAGTCAACATTTTCACCTAACAGCAAGCTTCCACAGCAGTGAGGGAGAGGGCCTTTAGTTTGTTAGCTCAGATATAAAAAGCCCTGTGGACATCTAACTAATTAGTGAGGTCTGTCTAATATAAAACATGGGCCTAGGAAGGGAGGCTTTATCCCACCTATAGCTCTACAAAGCCTCTGGGCTTCAGGACTAAGACCAGAATTTATGAGAAAACAACAACGTTTGGTTAATCCAAAGCAAACACAAACCCTGGAGCCACTCATACGTGTAGGGGAGAAATTTAGGTGACAAGTATACATCGTCCACAATCCTGACAGCCAGTGCTTCACAATAAATTAATATCCATAGTCTGGGCACAGGTTTAGTGTACTCACAACTATTATAAATGTGTATCTATCCTTGCAGCTTGTGCTAAAAAATCAATACATGCGTGCATGTTTTGACAATGACTTAATTATAAACCCTGCAGTCTCAAGTTCCACTAGAGGGTTCTGTACTTGACTAAATGAGCTGCTCCCTTGCGGTGGCCTGCTGTGGCAAGATAACAACATGGCTGTGCAGTAGGTTTAAAGAGGAATTGCAGTCTGCTCGCATAATTTGCAATAAAAACATTTTTGCCATTCTGAAGCTTTCCTCCAACTACTTTGAATAATATTTGATATATACTGTAATTCTGTACTTACCAAATATGCTGCAGAAATCTCCCTCTACTAAGTCTGACTGCAGCCATTTTAACTGTGGGCAGCTGAATCTGCTGCCTGTTCACTTCCTGAATTTACACAGACACACAAAGACACACACACATACACATATATACACACACACATATATACAGAGACATACACATATATACAGACAGGCAGACACACTCACACCACTGCTTGCCGGCATATTTCTCCTCTCTTGATGAATACTCATGGATCTCTGCAGTCTCCTGTTATCTCTGCCCTCATCCAGCCCCCTCCAGCTCTGCAGCTCTCCTTGGCTCTCTTATGACTCATTCTCCTTTCTGGCAAACTCACGAAAGTGAGAGAGAGAGCTGTGCATGATGTCATTAGCTTAGGCAAGAAAGGAAGTGGGCTGTATGAGGTATTTTTTGGCAGAAAAAAAATGTTTTACTATCCAAACCTAAAACAATAAGGGCAGAAGATTTAAAAGATGGAAAGATGTAAAAATTACTGAAGGTCCCCTTTAAGCATAGAGTTATAGCATTATTATTCCCCATATTTTGAGCAACCACAGCCAATGAACTGTAATATGGCTGAAAATAACTGTTAATATGATAATTAGCTGTGAGATTTTATTTCTATGGCTCCCAGACATTGCGTTGAAAAGTCTTTCACCTTGTGCAGCCAACAATAGCAAAATTTTCATAAAGTACACTTACCTTTTAAACCAATACTTAACCAGTTCTGGACTCCCCACCGCATATATAGTGCGGCCTGGCTGCACAAAATCACATACATGTACGTGATTTTGTGCATGCGATCTGGGGGGGGGGGGTGCATGTGCTGCTGGTGCGCTGTTCCCGCTGTGACTGGACACAGCGGGAGCCAACCAGCAGGTCTGGCAGACGCAATGGCTGCCGGGACCCACCGATCGTTCGGAGGAAAGACAGAACAACGGTCTGCCTATGTAAACAAGGCAGACCTCAGTTCTGTCATGGAGTTAAAGAGAGATCTGTGTTTCAGCTAAGCTGAAACACAGATCTCTCTTTTCATCCAGTGCATCCAATCCCCCCCCCCCCCAGTTAGAAAGCACTCCCTAAGAGCACACTTAACCCCTTGATCACCCCTGGTGTTAACCCCTTCCCTGCCAGTGTCATTTATACAGTAACAGTGCATATTTTTATTAGCACTGATCATTGTATTGTTGTCATTGGTCCCAAAAACGTGTCACTTAGTGTCACATTTGTCTGCCGCAATTTTTCAGTTTTGCTAAAAATTGCTGATCGCCGCTATTACTAGTAAAAACAATAATGAAAAAAAAAAAGTCAATAAATCTATCCCATAGTTTGAAGACGCTATAACTTTTGCGCAAACCACTCAATATACACTTAATATTATTATTATTTTTTCACCAAACATTTGTAGCAGAATACATATTGGCCTAAATTGATGTAGAAATTTGATTACTTTTTAAAAAAAACTTTGGGTATGTTTATAGGAGAAAGTAAAAAATATTTTTTCAAAATTGTGGTTCTTTTTTTGTTTATAGCGCAAAAAGTATAAACTGCAGAGGTGACCAAATACCACTAAAAGAAATCTCTATTTGTGGGAAAAAAAGGACATCAATTTTTTTTTTTTGGGTACAGCGTCACACGACCACGCAATTGTCATTTAAATTAACGCAGTGCTCTATCGCAAAAAATGGCCTAGTCAGGAATTGGTTAAAGTATATAAAAACGCTCAATTTGTAACACAACTCTTTCCTTTTAAAAAAGAAATGAAAGGCAAAACATGTGCGTATACACATATAAAAAACATAATAAATCCCCCTTTTTGTAATTCCTCACTTTCCATCTGTTTTAGCTGCTTAAGAGATGGGGGAGAAGAAACAGCAGAACTCTGAAATTCCCAGTGAATGGTTGTGAGGAGGGAAGGGGGGGGGGGGGCGGCAGGACAAGTCTGGTCATTGGAGAACACAGCTAGAAAACTGACCATGCTGTGCTCTCATGTCTAGCTTGGAGTTTTTAAAAGGAAAGCAGAGGGACTGGCAGGAACACCAGGGAGTTGATTTACTAAAGCTGGAGAGTGCAAAATCTGGTACAGCTGTGCATGGTCACCAGGCAGCTTGTTCAATTAAGCAAAAATAATTAAACTGATTGATTTCTATGCAGAGCTGCACCAAGATTTGCATCAAATTTTAGCATTTTTGTATTTCACAAAAATGAAGTAATACAAAGAGAGCTGGATACTTTTTCATACAAGTACATGGTACAGCAGGCACATATCAGGAATATGAAATATTTGCTTTAAATATTCTTTAAAGCGGAGTTCCACTCAAAAGTGGAACTTCCATTCATCTGTCTCCTCCTCCCCTCTGCTGCCACATTTGGCACCTTTCGGGGGGGGAGCGGGTACCTGTTTTTGATGTGAGGTACGTCAGAAGTTCGGCCCCCTACTCCTTCCTCTGTTTCTAGTTAGGTAAGAAAATGCAGCGCGCTTCGTGCATGCGCAGTAGGGGCCCGGCCGTGAAGCCACAAAGGTTTACTGCCGGGTCTCCTTACCAGCAATGGCCGCGGCAGCATCCGACAGCCGATGGAAACATCGGCTGCGATGCTGACATCACTGCACTCTAGGACAGGTAAGTGTCCTAATATTAAAAGTCAGCGACTATAGTATGTGTAGCTGCTGACTTTTAATTTTTGGAGAGGGGGGAGGAACGCGCTTTAAAGTATATGTTAACCCTTAACTTGTAAACAGCCTATTCAGGTTTTAAATAGAAATGCAAGGCAAAACATTTTTGTATAGATATTAAAAGGAAATTGTAAACACCTTTGTAAATACCAAGTGATCACATGACTTTTGTTCTCTGCTGCGTAAGGGGCTTACAGAGTTGGGGGTGGAAACTTCAGGGGACTTCCTAGTGAAGAGCTTTGCAGGGGTGGACATGTCAGTACAAGTCTTGACCATTGGAGGACAGGCAGGCTGTATTCCAAGCACTGCAAGACAGTGTTAATTTTGGCAGCAAATAACAATTTAGTTTTAGTTATAGTCTTTCGACTAAAATGCCATTTTCGTATTAGTCGTATTTTAGTCATCTGAATTTTTTAGTTTTAGTCATATTTTAGTCGACTAAAATCTCCAGTACATTTTAGTCGACTAAAACCTCATACATTTTAGTCAACTACAAATCGAATAGGTTTAGGTTAATTGTAATGCATTATTTCAACATTTCTCTAGCATTTCCAAATGAATTGTATACTTCTGGATTTAAAATCGAATAATATGTTATTATAAGGTTTGAACACGCACTACAGACACAGATTTAGCCCCGTTCACATGCAAGCGACGCTACTTCGCACCGCGACCTCCGAGCAGCGCGCCGCGACCTCGGAGCGGCCGCCACGGACTTCATAACATTGAAGTCTATGGCGGTCGCCTCCTGGTCGCCCCAAAGAAGCTCCGAAACCCTTTTTCTAAGTCGGAGCGACTTGTGACGCTCCTATTAGAACGGGTCCGCAGCTTCCCTATGGGAGGCGACCTGTGAGGCGACCAGGTCGCCTCACAGGTCGCCTTAGTGTGAACGGGGGCTTAGCCATTGTGATATAACATCTTTATAAATAAAACCAAGTTTCATAAACAAACAGAAATATTGCTTTTTGGCAAACCGAAGTGCAACTTTAACCTCCCTGGCGGTATTCCCGAGCGTGGCTCGGGGTGAGATTTTACTGCCATAAGCGGTAACCCCGAGCCACACTCGGGGTACCACCAGGGAGCATCACTGGATCCTTGTAGAGGGTTACTTACCTTGTCGCCGGGATCCAGCGATGTGTCCCTTCGGCATACGGCGGCCGGATCTTCCGTCCGATGCTGTAGAGCCCCGGCTTCCGTCTCCTGCGACGTGACACTCGCAGGGGGGTGGAACCGGCGGCAAATTTGAAAAGTTATGCACACAAACACATTGATTTCATTACAAAATAAAATAAACTGATATTAGTTTGCCCCCCCCCGTGCCCTTTCCTGCAGTTTTACTGTACTTTATATATATATATATATATATGTGTATATATATATACAGTATATACATATATATATATAAATGTGTATATATATATATATATATATATATATACAGTATATACACACGTGTATATATATATATATATATATATATATATATATACAGGTCCCTCTCAATAAATTAGCATATTGTGATAAAGTTAATTATTTTCTGTAATGTACTTGTACTAATGTAGACTTTCATATATTTAAGATTCATTACACACAACTGAAGTAGTGCAAGCCTTTTATTGTTTTAATATTGATGATTTTGGCATACAGCTCATGAAAAACCAAAATTCCTATCTCAAAAAATTAGCATATCATGAAAAGGTTCTCTAAACGAGCTATTAACCTAATCATCTGAAGCCGATTGGAAAAAGGCCAACGTAGTACCAATATTTAAAAAGGGGCCGAGGTGTATCCCGGGTAACTATAGACCTGTCAGCCTAACATCTGTAGTCTGCAAGATTTTGGAGGGGATGTTAAGGGACCACATACAAGACTTTAGTAATGAAAACAGTATTATTAGTAGTAATCAGCATGGATTTATGAAAAATCGTTCTTGCCAAACCAATCTATTAACCTTCTACGATGAAGTGAGCTGCCACCTAGATAAAGGTAAGCCTGTGGATGTGGTGTATCTGGACTTTGCAAAGGCCTTTGACACCGTTCCCCACAAACCCTTACTGTACAAACTAAGGAAGGTAGGTATGGACCATAAGGTGAGTACCTGGATAGAGAACTGGCTCCAGGGGAGAGTCCAGAGGGTGATGATTAACGGGGAGTACTCGGACTGGGCGGGTGTGGAAAGTGGGGTCCCACAGGGTTCGGTCCTGGGACCAATCCTGTTTAATTTATTCATAAATGATCTAGAGGAGGGGATATCTAGTACAATCTCAGTATTTGCGGATGATACTAAACTAAGCATGCCAATATCTTCTATGCAGGATGTGGAAACCTTACAAGCGGACCTGAAAAAAATAACGGGGTGGGCAACTACATGGCAGATGAGGTTTAATGTTGAAAAATGTACAGTAATGCACTTGGGGGCCAGAAACCAGAAAGCAAGCTACTCAATAGGGGGGAACCTCTGGGGGAGTCTAGGATGGAAAAAGACTTGGGGGTACTGGTAGACAACAGGCTTGGCAGTGGCATGCAATGCCAAGCAGCTGCAAGCAAAGCCAACAGAATACTGGGATGTATAAAAAAGGGGATTCACTCCAGAAATAAAGAGATTATTCTCCCACTCTACAAGACTCTGGTCCGGCCACATCTGGAGTATGCTGTCCAGTTCTGGGCATCGGTGCTCAGGAAGGATGTGCTGGAATTGGAAAGAGTCCAGAGAAGGGCAACAAAAATAATTAGGGGAATGGAGGACATCAGTTATGAGGAAAGACTACAAGCACTGAACCTATTCTCTCTGGAGAAGAGACGATTGAGGGGGGATATGATATCAATGTACAAATGCTGTACTGGCGACCCTAGTATAAGGAACAAACTATTCAGAGTAAGGAAATACAATAAGACACGTGGCCACTCACTAAAACTAGAGGAAAGGCGGTTTAACCTTAAAATGCGTAAGGGGTTCTTCACTGTAAGAGTGGTAAGGATGTGGAATTCTCTTCCACAAGCAGTCGTATCAGCAGGGAGCATTGATAGTTTCAAAAAATTATTAGATGGGCACCTTAGAGATCACAACATACAGGGGTATACAATGTACGGTTAAAAGCAAACACACACACACATCATAGGTTGAACTGGATGGACTGATGTCTTTTTTCAACCTCACTGACTATGTAACTAATTAACTCTAAACACCTGCAAAAGATTCCTGAGGCTTTTAAAAACTCCCAGCCTGGTTCATTACTCAAAACTGCAATCATGGGTAAGACTGCCGACCTGACTGCTGTCCAGAAGGCCATCATTGACACCCTCAAGCAAGAGGGTAAGACACAGAAAGAAATTTCTGAACGAATAGGCTGTTCCCAGAGTGCTGTATCAAGGCACCTCAGTGGGAAGTCTGTGGGAAGGAAAAAGTGTGGCAGAAAACGCTGCACAACGAGAAGAGGTGACTGGACCCTGAGGAAGATTGTGGAGAAGGACCGATTCCAGACCTTGGGGGACCTGCGGAAGTAGTGGACTGAGTCTGGAGTAGAAACATCTAGAGCCACTGTGTACAGGCGTTTGCAGGAAATGGGCTACAGGTGCCGCATTCCCCAGGTCAAGCCACTTTTGAACCAGAAACAGGGGCAGAAGCGCCTGACCTGGGCTACAGAGAAGCAGCGCTGGACTGTTGCTCAGTGGTCCAAAGTACTTTTTTCGGATGAAAGCAAATTTTTGCATGTCATTCGGAAATCAAGGTGCCAGAGTCTGGAGGAAGACTAGGGAGAGGGAAATGCCAAAATGCCTGAAGTCCAGTGTCAAGTACCCACAGTCAGTGATGGTCTGGGGTGCCATGTCAGCTGCTGGTATTGGTCCACTGTATTTTATCAAGGGCAGGGTCAATGCAGCTAGCTATCAGGAGATTTTGGAGCACTTCATGCTTCCATCTGCTGAAAAGCTTTATGGAGATGAAGATTTCATTTTTCAGCACGACCTGGCACCTGCTCACAGTGCCAAAACCACTGGTAAATGGTTTACTGACCATGGTATTACTGTGCTCAATTGGCCTGCCAACTCTCCTGACCTGAACCCCATAGTGAATCTGTGGGATGTTGTGAAGAGAAAGTTGAGAGACGCAAGACCCAACACTGTGGATGAGCTCAAGGCCGCTATCGAAGCCTCCTGGGCCTCCATAACACCGCAGCAGTGCCACAGGCTGATTGCCTCCATGCCACGCCGCATTGAAGCAGTCATTTCTGCAAAAGGATTCCCGACCAAGTATTGAGTGCATAACTGAACATAATTATTTGAAGGTTGACTTTTTTGTATTAAAAACACTTTTTTTTTATTGGTCGGATGAAATATGCTAATTTTTAGAGATAGGAATTTTGGTTTTTCATGAGCTGTATGCCAAAATTATCAATATTAAAACTTAAGGCTTGCACTACTTCAGTTGTGTGTAATGAATCTAAAATATATGAAAGTCTAATGTTTATCAGTACATTGCAGAAAATAATGAACTAATTATTTTTGCAAATTTTTTGAGAGGGACCTGTATATATATACGTGTATATATATATATATATATATATACATATATATATATATATATATACACATATATCTATATATGTATAGATATACACACACATATATATATACAGTACGTACACACATATATATATATATATATATATAACATATGTATACGTATATATATATACTCTTTAACTAATTTATAGTTATTTATTATATTATATTTTTGATTTTGTGTTTCAAACTTTATCATACCCGAGATGTTATAAAGAAGAACGCACAGTAAAAAAATTATATGTAAATAGTTGGTTTGGGCTGCTCGTCCCTAAGAATTACTAGCAAATTAATTGTACCGCTTTCAGCACCTAAAATCGGAAAGAATCATACCGCCAGGGAGGTTAAAATACAAAAAAACCCCAAAAATTGTAAACTCTATTGGCTGTAATGTCATTGCACATACCACCTACATTAAATATTAGGGAAAAATATAAGAAAAGCCTTTTTCTTAATTTTTTAGTTTTCAGCAGCTTAGTAGATGCCCCTTACTTATGCTTATGTGGTGGTACAATACATGTTTAAACTTTAATGTGCTATTATTACAGGCTCTGGATGGAATTGTGTTGCCGATTTAGAAATGGCCAGCAGAGGAGTGTTAATTTTGATGATGTCAATTTTCAATTTAGTTTTATTTGTAGTCTTTTGACTAAAATGCAATTTTAGTTTTAAGCCCCGTACACACGTACTGATCGTCGGCCGTAAATATTCGGCCCCCAAGGAAAGTTAACCATCACATGACATCACTTCTGCAGTCGGTTGTTGTTGGCCGACAAAATTTGTGTGCAGTCTTTTGCAGTTTTCAACAGACACGTCAGCCCTGGACAAAAGACGGCCGATCGTTCGGCCGACGATTTAGTCGTATTTTAGTCTTATGACTAAAATGCCATTTTAGTTTTAGTCGTATTTTAGTCTTATGACTAAAATGCCATTTTAGTTTTAGTCGTATTTTAGTCATCTGAATTGT
Organism: Pelophylax lessonae; assembly: GCF_965119305.1. Classification (NCBI taxonomy): domain Eukaryota; kingdom Metazoa; phylum Chordata; class Amphibia; order Anura; family Ranidae; genus Pelophylax; species Pelophylax lessonae. The sequence goes on from NC_138770.1 coordinate 454,820,330, forward strand.
TTTAGTTTTAGTCGTATTTTAGTTGACTAAAATTGTGTTAATTTAGTCGACGAAAACATTTTAGTCGACAAAATTAACAAGAACACTGACCACTATGGTATTGATATGCTTTCTTGCCTAGCAAGGCCAGTTTGAAAAAGGAATGCGGGATATTGGCAGGATCACCTGGTATTTCACAAAAAGGAAGCAATGCAAAAATAATATTTTTAAAAAAAGTACATGATACTACAGGCACACATCTGGATCAGGGTAATATAATCTTAAAGAAAAAATAAAATCAGAAACCTTTAGTCTCTTCACTAATGTAAAATTCTGCATAAATCATCCTCATTTATTGTCTAAAAGAGTGTGTTTGTATGGGTCTCTCTGTGACAGGGAAATATTTTTCAGAGCTGGAGAGCATTAGGAGGTGCATTGATATAGGAGCAGGAAGGGTAAGCTTTGCATGGTCATTGAACTTGGCTTGTTTGCTGAGATAAATCCAGCCGCTTAGAGTTTAAAGAATTACCCAATACCCAAGAGAACTGTCAGAAATTAGAAATGTGTATAAAGTTTATTGCGTTAATTAAAATGTTTAACTGAGGTTTTAGGCTGTAGTGTTAGTCTGCCACAGCGGCTTATTTTTTCTGGTTGTCAGACTACTGAAACGTTTTGCTTACTTACTTCATTATGAAATAATTCAGACCAATGAGGTAGAGTAAGAAGTCATTTAATGAAGACTTGACTTGTATACAAATATTGTGGACTACTTTTTAATTGCTATGCTCTGCTTCTAGGGAAGTTCATATTATAATACAGTGTTCAACTGAAAAAATAAAGGCTATATGTAAAAGACAAACATTGTTGCAGACTTGGAATAAATTCATTGGTGCAATAAGCTAGGTCAGCAAGAAGACTTCTATTTTAGGAGCTATAAATAAAAAATCCTCACATTTAAAGGGCAAAACCACCACTGTAAATCCACAAACCCTTGCTTGCTTGTCAAAACTCTTAAGAACCCTGGTGGTCAAAACATGTAATACAGTGGATAGATTTACTACTTTAACCAGTTCTGGATTGGAATGATTTGCCCCCTTAAAGCGGAGTTCCGGGCACAAAATCGACCTAATCGATTTTGTGCCCATCCGCTGGATCTTCTTCACCTGAAAAGGAATTGGATAGTTAGGTATATTTATTTTTTTAGTCACCTTGTAATTGTAGATAGAAAATACTCACCTCTTCTTCACTTTCTCCCTCTGTGCCGTGGCTCCGCCGTCACTTCCTCCTTTGCGATGATTCCTGGGAACTGAACGTCATCGCTCCCAGGAATCAATGCGACAGCACCGGCCCAGCTCGTCACTTCCGGGGCGACGCCGCATTCCCTGCTAAACAGCTTCTGGGCATGCCCAGAAGCTGTGGAGGAATGCGCGCCGCACCGGAAGTGACGAGAGGGGCCAGTGCAGGCGCATTCTGGGAGAAGAAAACACGGAAGAGGACGCGGAAGAGGATCGCGCCGGCTTCAGCTGCCCACAAGAGAGATGGCAACGCTGGAGAAGAAATTTTATAAGTGAGTATTTCTTCTTGCAGGTAAGTGCGAACCGGGAACAGATCAGAGGCTAGACATTGTGGAATGTACTAGCCCTGACTGTCCCGGGGGTATGTCTATTGAAAAAACGTTTTCGTGCCCGGAACTCTGCTTTAATGACCAGGCCCTATTTTGTGTTAATCTGCACCACGTTATTTTAATGGACAATTGCGCGGTCGAGCGACGCTGTACCCAAACAAAATTTATGTCCTTTTTTCCGCACAAATAGAGCTTTCTTTTGGTGGTATTTGATCACCTGTTTTTTCTTTAATTTCTGTAATTTTTCTTTTTTGCGTTATAAAAAAGCAAGAGCGACAATTTTGAAAAAAACAATATTTTTCACTTTCTGCTATATTCCCAAAAAAAAAAATTTAAAAATCAAAATTTTTTAAAATTTTAGGCCAATTTGTTTTCTGCTACATATTTTTTTGGTAAAAAAATTGCAATAAGCTTACTTTGATTGGTTTGCACAAAAATTATCGCGTCTATTAACTACGGGAAAGATCGATGTAATTTTTTATTGTTTTATTTTTTTTACTAGTAATGGCGATCTGCAATTTTTTGCGGGACTGCGACATTGCGGCGGACAGATCGGACCCCTAACTGACATTTTTGACACTTTTGGGGGTACCAGTGACATTACTACAGTAATCAGTGCCAAAAATATGCACTGTTACTGTAATAATGACACTGACAGGGAAGGGGTTAACAGTATAGGTGATCAAGGGGTTAAATGTGACCCTAGGGGAGTAATTCTAACTGGGGGGGGGGGGGGCGTGGCTTTTCTGAGATGACCACAGGGACATGTGATCCTATATAGCAGGATCACATGATCTCTGCTATCATCCCAGGGAGAAGAATGGTCAGCTGTGTTTACAATAGCCAACCGCCCTTCTCTCTCAGCGGGGAACGATCGCAGGTGTCAGGCGGCAATCTGTGCCGCCTGACACACGCGCCGGCTTTCCCACTGACAATCGGGGGCAGATGTCTATTGAAATTGCCCCCCCCTGAAGTCGCCAAAAATAGTGAAGGAACTACTTTTGGAAATCGGTGCAGCAATGCATTCTCACTGGCCACAATGTGCTCCTCTGGTTACATGTCATCTCTGTGGCAACCCTGGCTTCTGACAACGTTGCACCTTTCTGGTAATCTAACATCTCACATAGCAATGTTTTTTCTGGGGCTGCTTGGCATTTCTCTGGTCATTGGTAATGATGCATCCTGGTATTTCTGGTTCACTTACATAATGTTGCATTTCAATTAAAATGTCCCCACAGTAAACAAGTACAAAGAAACTTAATGTAGGCAGTAGAGAAAAAAGCAGGAGGTGGTCACTGCTTAGAGTTCAATTTTCACACAAGTGATTTTATTAAATAATATTCATTCATCTACTAAATAATCCATTCATCTTTTTACTAAATAGTAAACATTCTTTTAAACAAGGATCTGCGTTTTATTTTGTTTTTTTGCAGTTCAACTTTGGAATGAGCCCAGTTTATTTACCACTTGGAACTTTACAATCTCACTTGCCTCTGCACTTCTTTTGTGGAAAACGAGGATGACATACTAAAGAATGTTATATTAAAAAATAGCCAAAAGAGCCATGTCATTAAAGCTAGCTTTGCATATAACCATATATCCCCTCATTGACTTGCTATTCTATAGCGTTGAAAGATCTGAAAATATGAGTGCACCTAAAATTAAAACGAAATAAAAAAGTAAAGAAAGTATGTGTGGTCTGGTTCCATCGTATAAGAAAAAGTAGTATGCCAATGAGATTCTGAACGTGCAGGAGGATGCTTTGGAAAACAGGGCTAAAATGAATGAATATTCACCTAAAAGGGAATGGATTTCTGAAAACTTAGATGTATATAGGTCAGTCAGTGCTGTCATATTATGATGGACTAAACTGCCAATGCTGCAGCTGATACCAGCTCATTAGGGCTAAAGGGATGGATTCTTCACTATTTTAGTCAAAGTATATAGTCATTTAGAATAATGAAGCTCCCACTTAGAGGGGTTTGATTAGAGTAGCTGTTAGTAAATTGGGACTGTAAGTCTAACTATAAATTAGGTTTTATTTTTAAGGCTTTGTTATATGTGTAAAGCGCTGTGTAAATTGACGGCACTATAGAAGTGCCTGTAATAAATAAAATAAAAAAATACCTGTATGTATTGGGCCATTGTTGGCCTACCGATCATAGCAGTCAGTTTAGAGGGTTGCAGCAGTTAGGACAATGAGTTGCTGGGAATAGATTTTACTATTCACAATTCTCACAATTTACCTTGAAGCTAACACATGACTTTACTTTATTCCCACCACTGAACAGAGTGGAGGGAAAGGGATGCAAAAGCCCCTAGGACAACACAGGCTTGCTTAATGACTGGTTAAGTCTAATTAATGAGGACTTTGTATTGTTTTTTTTCCTTTGTCACAAGAGGTAGAAGGAATGAAAAAGTGAGATTTTTGGAGTGCTCTAGCATTCTGAAAAAGGTGTCCAAAGTATAATTTTACAGATTGGTCTGCAGATATCTGACCCTTTTAAAATGAATCAGGGCTTTATTCAGTAGGTCACCTGTAAAGCAATTGATAATGAATTTGCTCACCCCTAAAAGGATTTACTTAGAGTATATCGGCAGTATCATGTGTGTCCACAGCCCCATTTCAAAACCCACAACAAATACATTATCTTCTGACCATAGCCAAGTTTGTCCCTGAGAAACACTATGCAGACTGCGTGACATGTCACAGTGCCCTGTCTTGGTTTGTCAAAAGTGTTTCAGCAGTGATAGTGAAAAGTATATTTAGGAATTATATTGTGGGAAGTTAGTTAATTGCTGGTTTGCGAGAAAGTCCAACCTCCCTACTAAACCTTTATTTTGTTTTTTAGAATGAAGGTAGTAGCAAATGAACAGACTCTGAACTCAAGATTTAGCACTTCTGCTTTCTGGTTTATAGTATTTACTGTGTATGCCATGCCTCAATCAGACTAAAATCAGCTATGTTTCATTTATAATAGAGATTGCTAAACTTGACATGAGATACGCATTATTAGGTTCAGTTGTTGCACTTCTCTTAAGGCCTCGTTCACACAGGCGTACTTTAGCATACACCTGCGCAAGGGCTGTGTTTGCCTATATGGGAGGCACTTGTGTTCATGCATCCGTGTGTAGGCAGTCTCATTCATGTAATTTGAGATAAGGCGGCTACACAGACACAGTCGCTGCTCCCAAATTCACATCTGTGACGGTGTGAGTGAGTATGTGTCTCCCAACTCACACTGTCTGTGTTCGGAGACACGCACCCACATGGATGTCCGATTGGGAGAATTGTCTGTGTCTGTGCAGTCACCATGTCTCTGTTGACGTGAATGGGACTGCCTCCATTTTAGGGGTCAAATCCTGGGAAAAAAAGTGTGGGAACTTACCCAAGATCCCCCCATCTCAAAAATAAAAAGTATATATATACAGTGGGTACGGAAAGTATTCAGACCCCCTTAAATTTTTCACTCTTTGTTATATTGCAGCCATTTGCTAAAATCATTTAAGTTCATTCTTCTTCCTCATGAATGTACACATAGCACCCCATACTGACAGAAAAACACAGAATTGTTGACATTGTTGCAGATTTATTAAAAAAGAAAAACTGAAATATCACATGGTCCTAAGTATTCAGACCCTTTGCTCAGTATTTAGTAGAAGCCCCCTTTTGATCTAATACAGCCAGGAGTCTGTTTGGGAAAGATGCAACAAGTCTTTCACACCTGGATTTGGGGATCCTCTGCCATTCCTCCTTGCATATCCTCTCCAGTTCTATCAGGTTGGATGGTAAACGTTGGTGGACAGCCATTTTTAGGTCTCTCCAGAGATGCTCAATTGGGTTTAAGTCAGGGCTCTGGCTGGGCCATTCAAGAACAGTCACGGAGTTGTTGTGAAGCCACTCCTTCGTTATTTTAGCTGTGTGCTTAGGGTCATTGTCTTGTTGGAAGGTAAACCTTCGGCCCAGTCTGAGGTCCAGAGCACTCTGGAGAAGGTTTTTGTCCAGGATATCCCTGTACTTGGCCGCATTCATCTTTCCCTCTATTGCAACCAGACGTCCTGTCCCTGCAGCTGAAAAACACCCCCACAGCATGATGCTGCCACCACCATGCTTCACTGTTGGGACTGTATTGGACAGGTGATGAGCAGTGCCTGGTTTTCTCCACACATACCGCTTAGAATTAAGGCCAAAAAGTTCTATTTTGGGCTCATCAGACCAGAGAATCTTAATTCTCACCATCTTGGAGTCCTTCAGTTGTTTTTTTAAGCAAACTCCATGCCGGCTTTCATGTGTCTTACACCAAGGAGAGGCTTCCGTCGGGCCACTCTGCCATAAAGCCCCGACTGGTGGAGGGCTGCAGTGATGGTTGACTTTCTACAACTTTCTCCCATCTCCTGACTCTCTGGAGCTCAGCCACAGTGATCTTTGGGTTCTTCTTTACCTCTCTCACCAAGGCTCTTCTCCCCCGATAGCTCAGTTTGGCTGGACGGCCAGCTCTAGGAAGGGTTCTGGTCGTCCCAAACGTCTTCCATTTGAGGATTATGGAGGCCACTGTGCTCTTAGGAACCTTAAGTGCAGCAGAAATCTTTTTGTAACCTTGGCCAGATCTGTGCCTTGCCACAATTCTGTCTCTGAGCTCTTCAAGCAGTTCCTTTGACCTCATGATTCTCATTTGCTCTGACATGCATTGTGATCTGGAAGGTCTTATATAGACAGTTGTGGGGCTTTCCTAATCAAGTCCAATCAGTATAATCAAACACAGCTGGACTCAAATGAAGGTGTAGAACCATCTCAAGGATGATCAGAAGAAATGTAAAGCACCGGAGTTAAATATATGAGTGTCACAGCAAAGGGTCTGAATACTTAGGACCATGTGATATTTCAGTTTTTCTTTTTTAATAAATCTACAACAATGTCAACAATTCTGTGTTTTTCTGTCAGTATGGGGTGCTATGTGTACAATCATGAGGAAGAAGAATGAACTTAAATGATTTTAGCAAATGGCTGCAATATAATAAAGAGTGAAAAATTTAAGGGGGTCTGAATACTTTCTGTACCCACTGTATATATATATATATATATATATATATATATACACCTTTTGAGGAGCGAAGGCCACTTTAGTGACTTGGTAACCAGTTGTGGGCCACAATGAGCAGAGTGGGCAGATCCGTGCCCACTTAGCATATGCAGAGCAGACACGGACACAGCCCCCTCTAATCTATAGGCCCTCTGATCCGATCCGCCCAGACAGAAGGGGATGGATCCCCTTCTGTTTTTTTAAGTGGATCGGATTGGAGATAGGCAGGTGTAAACGGACATAAGTCCGTTTACATCTGCCACTCTATAGAGGTGAATGAAAGGTCAGAATGGGTCCACCTGAAAAACAGACGGGTGGACCTGATCCGACCAATCGTGTAAAAGGGGCCTAAGGCTGCTTTCACACAGATGTACTGCAGTTTACCTGACCTCAACTGACCTCAATCTTCACTTCTTCCTCAGGATTACTGCAGGTATCGCTGGCTGCTGCTGTCACCCAGGCGTATATGACTGGTGGCTGCTGCTGGCTGTCCTCCAGGGCTGGTACTGCTGGCAGGTACTTCTGGCTGGTACTGCTGGTGGATACTACTGGTGGGTACTGCAGACTGGTACAGCTTGTGGGTACTGCTGGTGGGGGAACTGCTGGCTGGTGCTCATGAATAAAATGCAGGTAAACGCTACTTCAGGCGAGTCTGCTGGCCTGAAAGTAAACAAACATCCAAACCGAGGTGCACACCCTACCACTGCTGCAGAAAATCATGGATGAATGGATGAGGAATTGGCTACACTCCTGTAAGATGCAATTTCAAAAACGTTTATTCAGGAGAAAATAAAATAAGCACAGATGGTACAAGGCTTACAGCAGGGGACAAAAGGTGACGTGTTTCACACGCTTGCGTGCTTTGTCAAAGCCATACACATGCAGTCACATAGACAAAATACATAGACATCAAATCGCATGGTCATTACATTTTCAGCAATTAATTACAGATGCGCTGCCCCAGTGATTGAATGCATATGTTCCGTTATTCCTTGTCTTTGAGACACTCACTCATTTCTATTCTCTGTAAAAAAAAAATAAAAAAGCAAAAAACAAAACAAAGAAAATGGCAAAGAGATACAGCTAAACTTCACATGCTGGCTGGTACTTCTGGTGGTTAGTGCTGGCAGGTATTGCTGGCTGGTGCTGCTAGTGGGTACTCCTGGCTGGTGCTGCTGGCTGGTACTGCTGGAGGGTACTGTTGGCTGGTACTGCTGGCTGGTACTGCTGGTGGGTACTGCTAGCGGCTACTGTTGGTGGGTACTGCTGACTGGTACGGCTGGTGGGTACTGTTGGGGGGTACTGCTGGTGGGAATTTCTGGCAGGTACTGTTGGCTTGTACAGCTGGCGGGTAATGTTGGCGGTTACTGCTGGTGGGGGAACTGCTGGCTGGTAATTCTGGTGGTTACCGCTGGCAGGTATTGCTGGCTGGTACTACTGGTGGGTACTGCTGGCTGGTGCTGCTGGCTGGTACTGCTGGTGGGTATGGTACTGCTGGATGGTGCTGCTGGATGGTGCTGCTGGCGAGTACTGCTGGCGGTTACTGTTGGTGGGTACTGTTGGTGGGTACTGCTGGTGGCTACTGCTGGTGGGATTTGCTGGTGGGTACTGTTGGCTTGTACAGCTGGCGGGTACTGTTGGTGGGTACTACTGGCTTGTACTGCTGGCTGGTACTGCTGGCGGGTACTGCTGGCTGGTACTACTGGTGGCTACTGCTGGTGGGTACTGCTGGTGGGTACTGTTAGTCGGTACTGCTGGCTGGTACTGCTGGCAAGTACTGTTGGTGGGTACTGCTGGAGGGAATTGCTGGAGGGTACTGTTGGCTTGTACTGCTGGCTTGTACTGGTGATGCTAGCTGGTATTTTTGATGGGTACTGCCAGTGTGTACTGCTGGGTGGTACTGCAGGGGGGTACTGTTGGCTGGCACTGCTGGTTTGTATTGCTGGTGGGTACTGTTGGCTGGTACTGCTGGCTTGTATTGCTGGCGGGTACTGCTGGTGGGTACTGCTGGCTTGTATTGCTGATGGGTACCGCTGGCTTCTATTGCTGGCGGGTACTGCTGGCTGGTACTTTCTTGCTAGTACTGCTGGTGGGTACTGCTGGCTGGTACTGCTGGCAGGTTCTATTGGGTAGTGCTGGCTTTTACTGTTGGCAAATACTGTTGGTGGGTGCTGCTGTTGGGTACTGCTGGCGGGAATTGCTGGTGAGTACTGTTGGCTTTTACTGCTGGCTGTTACTGCTGGTGGGTACTGCTGGCGGGTACTGCTGGCTGGTACTGCTGGCTTGTATTGCTGGCGGGCACTGCTGGTGGGAATTGCTGGCTGGTACTGTTGGCTTGTATCGCTGGCGAGTACTGCTGGTGGGTACTGCTGGCGAGTTCTGTTGGCTTTTACTGCTGGCGGGTACTGCTGGTGGGTACGGTTTGTGGGTACTGCTGGCAGGTACTGCTGGCAGGTACTGCTGGCTTGTATTGCTGGCGGGTACTGCTGGTGGGAACTGCTGGCGTGTACTGCTGGCTTGTATTGCTGGTGGGTACTGCTGGCTGGTACTGCTGGCTTGTTTTGCTGGCGGGTACTGCTGGTGGGTACTGCTAGCTGATACTGCTGGCTTGTATTGATGGCGGGTACCGCTGGCTGGTAATGCTAGTGGGTACTGCTGGCTGGTTCCTGACCATCAGTGTGACAGGAGCTGCTCTAGAGGAACAATGCGTCTGCAGTAGAGAGCAGAGCCGCTGCTTCTTGTATCGCTCCTGTGCCCTGTCACAGGCGGAGTACATTTGGTATCACCGCCTGTGACAGGATACGGCGCTATACCGGAAGTATCGGCTCTGCTTCCTCTAGTGTCGGGTCAGTTCCTTCACACTGATGCTTGGGGATGGCAGGTCTGGAACCCGCAATCTGGGCTTACCGACCTACCATCCCAGAACAGAAGGTGGTGCCAGGATTCTGTTGGGGGGGGGGGCACCAGGACGCGGCTGCTAACGGGAATGGCGTTCCTGCTGTGGAAAAAGTACAGGAACGCCGTTCCCATGCGTTCCTGCAGGACCCGAGCACTGCTTCATATGGACGTATCAAACACAGCCCTCATGCAGGTGTATGCTTAAAGGAGTTGTAAAATCAGAAGGCTTTTTATCTTAATGCATTCTAAGCATCAGGATAAAAAAAAAACCTTCTGGGTGTAGCAGCCTCCCCAGCAACCCTTTATACTTACTGAACCAGTTCTCTCTCCAGTAATGTCCATGAGTCCCGGACTCTCTCTCCTAATTGGCATGAGACACAGTCATGGTGCCATCGGCTCTCGTGGCTGTCAATCAAAGTCAGCCAATCAGGATAAAGAGAGGGGCTTGGCTGAATGGCAACTTCGTGTCTGCATGGATACACGGAGCTGCAGCTCAGCTCAGGGACCCCCATAGCAAGCTGCTTGCTGTGGGGGCACTCGATAGGAGGAAGGGGCCAAGAGCAGCAAAAAGGGACCCAAGAAGAGGAGTATTCCAGCTGCACTGTGCAAAATCAACTGCACAGAAAAGGAAGTATAACATGTTTGTTCATTTTTTTTTTTTTTTTTTTTAATAAACGAGGCTTTACAATCACTTTGAGTAAGCCAATGTGAATGAGGCCTAACTGAACTATTGCCAAACAACTAAATACACATCCTCTAAATGCAGTAGCTGCACGTAATCCATCTGATCTGCCAAAATATTTCTTTCTTTACAGATTTTCTTGTGTTTAGACACCCTTGCCAGAAGGCATTAGTGATGACCTCCCAATTCTCTGTAACAATTATATGATACATCTTGGTCACCAACTAATATGAACTTACTGATTGGTCAGTGAGGAGTAGCTTCCTCCCTAACATGTAACCCTTTTCACATAAGAAGGAGGAAGCCTACTGTGCAGGTTACAGTAGGCTGATATAAAGACGAATTCTGGTACTTTTAGTGGTCTTATACAATGTACAAAAGTGTGTTTTTTAATTATTTTATGAATATGTAACTGGATTAAACAGTTAAGATAATGTTGATGTGTTTGTAATTATTTATTAATCATACCTCTTGGGTGTGTTTATAAAAATTTGCAGAGCTCTTCGTCCTGCAAAACTGCCGGTATATTTGTTCTGTGTGAATGCTGTGAGTCAGGAAAAAACTTCATTATGGCCATTAGATGGAACTAAGGACCTTAGTAAATAAGTATTTATATATTATGACCATTAGCTCCACATAGTGGCTATACTCCGGTATTTTCCTTATTCATGCTATTCCTATGAATAACATTCAACCTTAAGAGAAAATATCCTTGTAACATTTAATTTTGCCAGCATTAGCACAGAATGAACATACATGACTTTTCACAGAATGAATAGCTCTGCTTTTTTTTTTTTTTTTTCTGAAAATCCTTTTTTTTTTATAGTCAAATTGGTTTGTGTAATATATTGAATTTTTCACACTTTAGCAGCCCGCAGTAACAATTTAGAAGCTGCTGTAACCTGAATGGTTTACAGAATAAAAACATGTTTATGATTTTGGCAAATGTGTGAAGATGTTCAATAAAAAATGTACTTTATTCAGCCTTCATACTGTTATCAGATTACAAATGAAACCGTCACCAAAAATGTTGTTGAGAACTAAATGCAGGTTATAGCCTGTTTCCTGATTGCTAAAATTAGTATTCTAAATTATGTGTTGACTAATGTGAGAATTGTCTTTTACTACTGCGTAATCCCAAAGAAACATTTTCACCTTTAAAATTACAGCTGTGCCATGTGGTCATCTCGTCTGTTTACAAACTGTCTGCAGTGCCACTGTGGGTAAAGTTCCAATGGGTGAGGTGTGGTGATAACAATGCTGGCTTGCGGTTTTCCAGATGTTTATATTGGGAGAAACCTCAGCGACACACTGCGATTTAAAGTACTGACTAGCAAGACCCTGGACAAAAATGGGATTGTGTTCCAAATGCATTCTTTGTTTTGGCTGCAGATATATGTAGTCAGTTGTTGATCGTGAATGTTTCATGCTGATTCTTGTTTAAAGGAGTAGAAGGGGATTTTTGTTTTAATCTTGCATTTTTCTTCAAAGTAATGTATGACTTAATCTACGAAGCATGTGAATAGCTTATTTTAGGTTGGTATACATTTTATTTGTATTTATGTATTCTTGGAACATGTGAACCATAACATAGTAATGCACACTGGACAGCCTGTGCTATAGCCGAAAGATGGCTACAGCGCGGGCTTAAAATGCAGGGAGGGCGTAAATGGACGTCCTCCTGTTCTTGCGCTCTGTGATCGCCGAGTCCCCAGGGTAAAGAGCCAGTCATAGCAGACCCTTTACCACGTGATCAGCTGTCAGCAAATGACAGCTGATCACGCAAGTGAACAGAAGCCAGTTATCTGCTTTTTTTTCCTTCATGCTAGCAGCGTGAGGAAAAGAGGAAAGCCATTAACGGCTTCTGTTAGAGGTCCTCTTAGTGCCCACCAGTGATGCTAATCAGTGCCCTCCAGTGCTGCTAATCAGTGCCCACCAGTGCCATCTGTCAGTGCCCATAAGTGCTGCCAATCAGTGTCCGTCAGTGCCTCCTGATCAGTGCCACCTGTCACTGCCACTTATCAATGCTCATTAGTGCCGCCTATCATTGCAGCCTCCTCAGTGCCCACCAGTGCCACCTCATCAGTGCCCATCAGTGCCTCCTCATTAGTGCCCATCAGTGCAGCCTATCAGTACTCATCAGTGCCCATCAGTGAAGGAGAAAAATGACCTGAAATTTTATAACAAAATATGAAAAATGTTTTGTTTTGTTTTTTTCAAAATTTTCTGTCGTTTTTGTTTGTTTAGCAAAAAATAAAAAACCAAGTGGTGAATAAATACCACCAAAAGAAAGCTCTATTTGTGTGAAAAAAATGAAACAAATTAATTTAGGTACAGCGCTGCATGTTCACGCAATTGTCATTCATAGTGTGTGAGCACTGAAAGCGAAAATTGATCTGGTCAGGAAGGGGGTATAAGTGTAAGCAAGTGGTTAAAAATCACTGCTTCTACAGGAGTTTTGTGTTCTGCCTGTAGAAGCAGCCCAATGTTATCCTAAATGCCCATGCACATTAGGACGATTCGAGGTATATTTTAGGCTCAACGTTTAAAGTCAGGAAAAAAAAAACCCTTCTGGTTTCCATTCCTAATTTGAGTTTACTGGCACAAAAAACGCAAAACTCTTAAACTTGTCCAAACTTTGCACAAAAAAATGCTCTATATGAGCGTTTTTTTTCTGCCAAGGGAACTGGAGTTTTTTTTAAAGCCCAGTGTGCATGGAGCCTCATACAGAGCAGATAAGATAGAATTTATGATTTAGGGCTGTTGCACACAGGCACCAAAAACACCACATTTTTAAGCGTTCAGGCTGGGTTCACATATGTGCGCCCGCGGGGTCTGGTGCGTTCCTGTTCACCGTTTCAGGTGTGATTCAGGTCTGAATTTTTGCCTGATTCTGCACCTGAACCGGACCCAAAAACACACAGGACCCTTTTGCAATCTGCTCCGCGGCCATCCCGGACCTGTTTGAGCTGGCTCTATTGAGAAAAAACACATCCAATTCCCACATATGTGAACCCAGCCTTAGGCTTTTATTTATTTACTTTTTTACTGGTATGAATTAGAGGTGCACTGAAAGAAAATTTTGGTGTCAAAACCAAAAATGCAGGATTAACTTTGCCAATAACTGAAATCAAAAATGACAGTTTTTATAAAATATGTATTTGTATTATATTCAACTTTTTAATTAATAACATGAATTTAAATGAATAAGACCATTTTGTCGGCCATTATCGGCATCTTTAATGTAAGTAAAGCTCAAGAAAAATGCATCCCATTAAATTATATGTTTGTCTTTACACTGGTCCATTGTGCTTCTGTTGTGGTGGTAAAAATCCTGCATTTTTGGTGAGTTAGAAAAATCGCATATCCCTGTTGAAATGCATTGAAAACAAAGAAAGAACAGATCAATAAAGCACCTGTTTTTGATGCGGTTTTTGAATCATATGAACTATGGAAAAAAAAAAATAAGCACAGTAAAATCGCCGCATAATTGCTGTAAAATTGTGGTGTTTTTGGTGGCATTATCTGCACCTTTTTCTTTATTGACAAATGTCAAAACCACCATTTTTAGCCGACATGTTTCATCCACCAAAATTTTGGTGCATCTCTAGTATGAATGCAGCCAAATTATTTTTATGGACCTGTACATGCAGGCAGGTAAATATCAGTAAACTAGTTCCATGCATAGATCAGTAAAAAATACAAATAAAAAATACAAACATCTGCATTAATTTTTGAGTATTTTAGATGTGTACATGCAAATATGCAAATAAATCACAATTCCCTATGTTATTTGGCATTGAGGGAGTTTAAATAATTTTTACGCTTGTAGGCACATATACATCCATATACTGTATGCGTGTAAACTTACACACTATACGGAGCATGCTCACATTTATTTATTTTTTTCGGCCAGGAACTTTTTGCCAGGAAGATCAGGCGTTCATACATCAGTACCGTGTGCAAGGACCCTTATACAGTAATCTCACAAAGTGAGTACACCCCTCACATTTTTGTAAATATTTTATTATACCTTTTCATGTGACAATACTGAAGAAATGACAGGTTGCTACAATGTAAAGTAGTGAGTGTATAGCTTGTATAACAGTGTAAATTTGCTCTCCCCTCAAAATAACTCAACACACAGCCATTAATGTCTAAACCGCTGGCAACAAAAGTGAGTACACCCCTAAGTGGAAATGTCCAAATTGGGCCCAAAGTGTCAATATTTTGTGTAGCCACCATTATTTTCCAGCACTGCCTTAAAGCTCTTGGCCATGGAGCTCACCAGAGCTTCACAGGTTGCCACTGGAGTCCTCTTCCACTTCACCATGATTGCATCACGGAGCTGGTGGATGTTAGAGATCTTGCACTCCTCCACAGATGCTCAATAGAGTTTAGGTCTGGAGACATGCTTGGCTAGTCCATCACCTTTACCCTCACCTTCTTTAGCAAGGCATTGGTCGTCTTGGAGATGTGTTTGGGGTCGTTATCATGTTGCAATATTGCCCTGCGGCCCAGTCTCCGAAGGGAGGGGATTATGCTTTGCTTCAGTATGTCACAGTACATGTTGGCATTCATTATTCCCTCAATGAACTGTAGCTCCCCATGTAGCCCCAGACCATTACACTCCCACCACCATGCTTGACTGTAGGCATAACACACTTGTCTTTGTACTCCTCACATGGTTGAAGCCACACATTCTTGACACCATCTGAACCAAATAAGTTTAACTTGGTCTCATCAGACCACAGGACATGGTCCCAGTAATCCACGTCCTTAGTCTGCTTGTCTTCAGCAAAATGTTTGCGGGCTTTCTTGTGCATCTTCTTTAGAAGAGGCTTCCTTCTGGGACGACAGCCATGCAGACCAATTTGATGCACTGACAGGCTGACCCCCACCCCTTCAACCTTTGCAGCAATGCTGGAAGCACTCATATGTCTATTTCCCAAAGACAACCTCTGGATATGACACTGAACACCTGCACTCAACCTCTTTGGTTGACCATGACGAGGCCTGTTCTGAGTGGAACCTGTCCACTGCAGCTCTGTTTCAGGGTCTTGGCAATCTTCTTATAGACTAGGCCATCTTTATGTAGAGCAACAATTCTTTTTTACAGATCCTCAGAGAATTTTTTGCCATGATGTGCCATGTTGAAGCTCCAGTGACCAGTATGAGAGAGTGAGAGCGATAACACCAAATTTAACACACCTGCTCCCCATTTACACCTGAGACCTTGTAACACCAACGAGTCACATGACACTGGTAAGGGAAAATGGCTAATCAGGCCCAATTTGGACATTTTCATTTAGAGGTGTACTCATTTTTGTTGCCAGCTGTTTAGACATTAATGGCTGTGTGTTCAGTTAGTTTGAGGGGACAGCAAATTTACATTGTTAAACAAGCTGTACACTCACTAGTTTACATTGTAGCAAAGTGTAATTTCTTCAGTGTTGTCACATGAAAAGATATAATAAAATATTTACAAAAATGTGAGGGGTGTACTCACTTTTGTGAGATACGGTATAATATAACCCTAAAATAATCTTGAGCCAGTGTGGTCATTGCGTCATGTACACGATTGCTTATCACATCATTTAGTTTTGATGGCCATTACATGCTGTCATAATCACTGTTTGGGCAGTCATCTAGAGAAATGCTGTTTAGGTATGCGCTACCAGATAGCAGTTTACTGAGCGCAGAAAATATAATAGAATGCCACATCCTAAATAATTGAAGATAGTGTTGTTGGAAAAGGCATGGACTTTAACGGCACTAGGTATGTAAAATATAACAATTTAATTGATTTACAATTAAAAAAGACATAACATACATACTTTGCCTCAATAAAGGCTTTGATACATTAAACCACCATCAAAAGATATTGATATATGGATATACAGAGTAAACAATGCAATAATATAAGCATACGTCACATCATACAGATCTCACAGACGATGACAGGAATAAATGTTGTCCTCCATAAGGTCAATTGATGGGATGTCAGATGTGCAGATATTTCATACAGGCAGAATGCTCTACATGTTTCGCTTGAAACAGCTTCCTCTGGAGCTACTGCTCTAAGTATATCCAAATTGTATCACCACGGTAATGGGCAAAACCAAAATATGATAAGAGGGAAGGTGGAGTCTGAAGCCAGAAACGCCTTGTAAATAGTAATAGATATTAGAGAGTGTGGTTCACATTGGTACACTTTGGCCACCGGACCATATATATGTTTAATATAAGGGTAAATCAGCCCAGCAAAAAGGAGGGTCAAGCATATATATACTTAGAATCGGTGCCAATAAAGCGTCTGGTCGCAATGTCTCCACCTTCCCCGGAATTTGCTAGTTTTGAATAGAGTGGAAATAGATTAGAAAGCCTGTCAGTTTTTACAGTTTTTTTTTTTTAGAGATTCACCCTGTCTATTTCTCCTATTTACCATTATCATTGAAAGTGAAAGTAAAAGTAAAAGAAAAACTCAAATATTGGGTTGTCCCCAGAAAAGTAATAGAGGGGAAATCTTCCAATGGAGACATTTGTTTTGGTGGCCTGAGGTCCTCAAGGTATTCCCTTAATTTGCTGGGATTTCCTCTCACTTCCTGTTTGGCTATGGGACAAGAAGTAAAGGGAAATCTCCCAAATGGGACACAGATGACGAAAAAAAAAAATAAAATCTGACAGGGCTTATAACCCTCCCTTACTCTATCCAAAATGAAAAAAAAAAAAGGTTTTGCTTATAGTTCTACTTTAAGCAGCCCATAGATGACTCAGTTTTTTTTTTTGATCAACCAGCGAGTGGATGGGGGAATTGAGGTAGATGAGGGAATCCTCCCTGCTGAGCTATTGTATTCTGACAGCAGGGAGACTTTCCCGTGATCTGAATTCACTGATTAGCGCTTCCTGCTATAACTGGCAGTGCTGATCAAGTAGCAAAATAGATTGAGTTCTGTACAAGTACCTTTCCAATACATGGATCGAAATCTGGCTAGTTCCCATTGAACCTTCTGAATTTCAATCTATTTATAAATGACTTTACCCTTACAAAATTCTCTAAAATTAGCCCCTATAACACCTAATGTCCTTCAACTCTTATAGTTCGAACTTGTTTACCTTAGCGGTTGGGGGCAATTAAACCATGTACTTGAGCAGCCCCCCGATTGCTCCCCTTTATGCTGCAAAGGCAGCAGCCAAAGGTGTACACATGCTGCAGCCGCGATTATCCCCACTGTTGCATTCAGCTGACAGTACCACCTACTGAACATGATCCATTCTAAATAGCAACCTATCATGTTAAAATCATCTTCCAGGTTGAATTATGGGCAGAACCCTCCAACCCATTTCTTGTGGCCCCAGGCTGTCGTGGACATACTGCCTCTTTCACCATGAAAGATAACAATAGAGGAAATTCCGAGCTCAACTCACCAACCAGTCTGTTTACCACCCAAATTAACCTGTCCAACAGTATGCGTTAAAAACAGGAGATTAGTTAGCACACAAACGCATGCGTAAGCTGCAAGGTCCCTTCACAGCACCCTGTATTACTTGCAGTCCTAACAGAGGCAGGGACTATTTCTTTGTTGCCTCTTTCTATAGCTTTTTTTTCATTTACAAAAACAAAACTTTTGTTCCATGCAAAAATAACTATGTACACAGATCTGCGCTAGACTGTGAGAGATGAGTGGAGAAACAGCGTAACTGTTTCTGGATACAAACTGACTGCTTGCTGAGTGGTGTGTAAACAAAGTACATAGATTTTCTCTCAGACAGAATAAATGTAAGCAGGTAATAGTTAATTAGCTTTGGGGGTAGTAGGAATTTTCAGGGTGGGGTTTTATGCTTTGCAATGGGTTTCCCCAGGTTTAACACAGAGGCAGGAATCAGGTGAAAAATCCTGAGCTCAGAAACTTTGAAATGGCACTGCACTCTAGTGCCCAGCCACACAACAATGATGCCCATAAAAGCTCCAGCACCAAAGTCTCCAACAGCTACTCTCATCTTGCCAGTTCCAGAGATCCACGATCCCTTCCTCAGGATGTCAGATGCCAGCACATCTGGTCCTCCATATGATAGCTCCATTGTTCCCTTGACATTGACAGCTCTTGTGTAGCTACTTTATTTACTCCTGTAGTGTTGGCGGAAATTTAGATTCTCTCATTAATTTAATATTTACTCATTAGTTTTCTTTGTCATAAAACCTAACTTTTAATCCTAAATAATTAAAAATGATATTAAAATGATTGTACAGAAAGTTTTTCATAACAAGGAGTGATGTTAATAAAAAGTATTATTAATCCCTTCCCGTCCGTTGTACATATATACACACATTCTCAGATATCTTGATCACAGCTGCTGCCATGATTATGTTAGCATTTTTTTGAGCAGGTGATGGGCTTTCATGTAGAAATTATTTGAGCGCCAATATAGCCACCCAATCACTATTACAGGTGCCGGGGAGCTCGGTACCAATGCTATTTCGTCACTTCTGGTTTTGGTTTGTCTGTTTACAAGCCATTAGTGGCTTGTAAGGCATCTAGTCAAACTGATCTTAGTTTGATCAGATTCTTTGGAGGGCAAGGAAGAGATATGGGGTCTCTTAGATCTCTCCATACAGAGGACATGTCACAGCCCATGCCATCATAAGAGATGAACAACATCTAATATACAGTAGTTCAACCAAAAGAAAAAAATAATTAAAGGTACATTGTCAAAAAATAAAGTAATTAAAAGAGATTTATGACTATTGTATACTGATAACCAAAATAGGGGGGGACAAGTAGGTGAGCAAAAATATAAAAATGTAGAGAAATCTTTGTATGTGGGTTAATAAAAACATATAAATTAAAAGCAAATAATTCAGTCTCCGAGTTTAGGCCATAAGACCTTAATGACTCCATACTAAAAATCCAAATGACTTCAGCTTTAGACATAGTCTTAAAGCCTAACTCCACCAAAATTCATTTTTCTCATCCCTCCACCCACCTCCATTCTAGAATAATGTTTTGCTTCTAGAGATGTTAAGTAGCCATCTTTACACCTGGCAACTCTCATAGAGAGTGAAACTGTTTGTATCAACTGCTGATTATAAATTATGGTAAAAATCTTATTCTTGTCAATAAAGATTGTTGGATCCAAAAACGTAATACTGGTATTGCTACTCCTTCGTGTGATTTGGATTGCTAGCTTTTTGATTGTTTTCGTTCAAACTGGCAACAAATTGTTACATCTGTATCTGGGTGCCCTAAATATGACATAATCATTGAAACATTTCCACAGGACAAGGCCCGCATCAAACTCACCAGCCCATTGGGAGTCAAAGATAATATTGTAATCCCAATGGGCAATAAAAAGGTTTGCATAGTCTGGTGCTGTACCAGGGGCCTGTTAAAAAAACATGTTATTCCTCTAAAATAATTGTGGATTAGAACAAAAAAAAATAAACAGTATTTGTAGCGGCTGACTTTAAAAAAAAAAGGACATTCACCTGTCCAGGGATCCAACGCCGTCTGCACCGAGGCCTGTTCTGTTTTTGGGTCACCGGTGCTGGCTGTGACTCCTTGCAGCTTCACAGCCGACTTCCCACTGCGCATGCTTGAGTCATGCTGTGCTCTTTGAATGGTCCTGCAGCCTTCTGGGACCTGCAAACTAGGTACCCGCTCCCCCCAAAAAATGTTTCACCTTTAGGGTGAAGTTCCACTTAAATTCCTTCCAAAATTAGGTTTTTTCTTGGTAGAGTGTATAGACTAGTGGTGCACCGAATTTTCAGCAACCAAAATTGTCGGCCAAAAATGGTCCTATCCCATTCAAAGGTGCTGAAATTAATGGCCGCTGCAAGGAAGGGGGGAGCAGCGCAGGTTTCAAAAGTCCTGCCTCTCGCCTCTCATTGATGTCACTACTACGACAATGTGTATGAACTAACACACCGGGCGGGCAGGGAATCGGCCGCTAATAGCTATAACTAAGTGAGCTCTTCACTTCCCCGTCAGGCGGTGTGTTAGTTCAGACACATAGTCGTAGTAGTGACATCACTGAGAGGCGGGCCGCCGGCCAGAGGCGGGATTTTTTGAAAGGAAGGACACAGGAGGAGCAGAAGAGAGTTCACCTGCCTGTGACATGGAGGTGCCGCCATGCGGGAAGAACCAAGAATGTAAATCCCACCAAAAGTAAGCAGATTGCCATCATCATGGGGGGAGGGGACCAGGGCGCTGGGGAGAGGTTAATTACCAATGGTATTTGTATAATGCAGCATGAGGAGGTTAATGTATTGCCACTTCTGGTCACTGATGCATTAGTGACCGACCAGTGGCAGTTAATTAACCTCTTTGTGCTGCATTAGTGCAACCAGTGTCAGTGTCAGTGCAACCAGTGTTAATTAACACTGACACTGGTGCCACTAATGCAGCACAAAGGGGTTAATAACTGCCACTGGTCGGCCACTAATGCATCAGTGACCAGTGGCAATACATTAACCCCCCCCATGCTGCATAATACAAATACTATTGGCAATTAAATTAACCATTTGCCAACCCGTCACAGTACATATACCTCGACAGGGTGGCAGCTACAGGTGTACGTCGCTGCCTGTTTCTGGTGTATGCCCCTGTTCTACCTATTTTAAAATCATTTGGGGGGAAAACAGTTGTTTTCGGTTTTCGGCCAAGGGCATCCTGAATTTTCGGTTTCGGTTTTAGCCCAGAATTTTCATTTCGGTGCATCCCTAGTATAGACCATCCCTAAGAATGGGTTTACAGCTTTTCACCCCCTTTCATGGTCTATCTTAGTGTATAGTGAGTTATAATTTAGAGTACATAGAAATTATTCTGTGGACCAATTTACCAAATTAAATATTTGTGGTGCATCGAAATGAAAATTCTGGTGCCAAAGCTAAAACCGAAAATTCAGGACTCACTTGGCCGAAAACCGAAACTAAAATAAACTAAAATGTTTTGAAAAAATGAAAATGTTTTTAAAAAAATGAATTAACGTGGCTGGCGTTTTTGCATTGAAATCAACAGGGGCGTTTTTTTGCATTGAAGTCAATAGGACAGGATTTTGCATTGATGTCAGTGGGACGCCATTTTGCATTGAAGTCACTAGGGGGGCATTTTTGCATTGAAGTCAGCGTGACTCAATTTTCCATTGAAGTTAAAGGGACGTGATTTTACATTGAAGTCAATGGGACGCAACTTTGCATTGAAACCAATGGGATGCGATTTTGCATTGAAGTCACTAGGGGACGTTTTTACATTGAGTCAATGGGACGTGATTTTGCATTGAAGTCAATGGGACATGATTTTGCAATGAAGTCAATGGGACGCAGCATGCCATTATTGCCATCTTTATTAAATCTATGTTAAATGTGTGTAGTGTCAGAAACGCAAGAGGTATGTCCGTACATGTGTACGAAATATGGACATATTTCTGTAAATTAATATCCATAAATTGTCAGAGATTAGAGGTCGAGCAGCCAATACCTGAAACCCTTGTTTAGTTGTTGATAAAATTGGATTTAGCTTTTTTTAGGATCTCCAGTTCTGTACTCCTTGTCAACAATACATCCATTTCTTGTAGCTCCCAATATTCTGTTTACTTTTTTTTTTGTTGTGCTCCTCCTTTTCTAATATTACAATTCCTCCCTCTTTGTCTGCTGGGTATATTATTTTTATTAGTGGATAGTGATATCATCACCTTTCTACAGAGTTCAAGTGATATTTAAAAAAAAAAAGTTATACCTGCTCTGTGCAAGGGTTTTGCACAGAGCAGCACCCATCCTCCTCTTCTAGGGTGCCCCCGCGTCGCTCCTGGCTCCTCCTTTTCGTCGGGTGCCTCCATGGAGAGCCACTATCCCATTGACACCGACAGCAGGACTCGGCCCTGCCCCCAGCTCCCGTGTCACTGCATTTGATTGACAGCAGCGTAGCCGCTGGGCTCTTGCTTGTCGCTGGAAAGATCGGGTTCAGGTAAGAAAAAGGGGGGCTTAGGGGGGGCCGCTGAAGCAGAAAAGGTTTTTAGCCTTAATGCATAGATTGCATTAGGGTGAAATACCATGAGACTATACAACTCTTTTAAGATTATGCTTTTCTAATTGTATTTGTATTCACTTTCTTGATATCTCTGAGGGTAAGTTCCTGAAAGGCACCTCTACTATCCCCCATTTCTCCTGTTAGAGAGGAGGATGATTTAGGCCCCTTTCACACATACGGTCCGTTCAGTTCATCAGTTCAGTCACCTCAAAATGTATCCGTTTTTCATCTGTTTTTTCATCCGTTTTTTCATCCGTTTTTTTCATTCATTTTTTCATCCGTTTTTTTTTTCATCCGTTTTTTTACATGAAAATGGACCGTTTGTCCGTTTACATCCGTTTTTCGTCCGATCAGTTTTTTTGATGGATGAAAAATAGGGCATTCACCCGTTCCAAAAAACTGACATTGACGGAAGCCAATGAAAACGGATGTTAACGGATGATCATCCGTTTTTACATAGAGATGCATTGATATCCGTTTTTCATCCGTTAACAGATGGATGAAAAACGGACCATATGTGTGAAAGGGGCCTAAGGTTTCAACTTTTTATGCTTATCATTACCGTGTTTCCCCGAAAATAAGACTGGGTCTTATATTAATTTTGGCTACAAAAAACACACTAGGGCTTTTTTTCAGGCGATGTCTTATTTATTTATGGTAGTATGTAAAAAGACGATCTTAAAGGGATTGTAACCTTAAAATAAATAAATATCCTGGTTCTTTAAAGCATGGTAGACAGCACAGTGCTTGTGTCATTTAGCTTATGTTCTAAAAAACCTGGAATAAAATAATAAAATGTTAAAAAAAAGTTCTCTCCCCCTCTCTCCCTGTCAGCTCAGGAGTCAGCATTATGACATTCTGTAATCCCAAAAATAAACCTTGGATAAAGTCATTGTAAAAATATGTAATCGATTTCGTAAAAAGATTATGTAATGTGCAATGTGTCTTCTTTTGTAACTTTATTGTGGAAAATACCTTAGTTACAGCGCTGCTGGGCTCTCACATGACCCTCCGGAGCTCTACTTTCCCTCTCCGAATACTGCAGAAGGAGGGGCTGAGATTAAGGATTTTACTAGGGCTTATTTTTGAGGTAGGGCTTATTTTGCAGCCATGCCTGAAAATCATGCCAGGTCTTATTTTCGGGGTAGGGCTTATTTTCAGGGAAACAGGGTATGTGAGGTATTAAAGGTTGGATTGTTCATGAAGTATTTAAGACACATCTTTCTCATGAACTGTATGAATGTACAGTATACGTGCCGGTTCACACTTCTGCGATGCGGGATTGCTGCGAATATGCAGCGTGATCCCGCATCACATCCGCACCTCTGGCAGTTCACACTGCCATATGCGATACGCAGGGGGTGTCAATTAAAAGTTAATGACACCCCCAGTTGCAATCGCATATCGCAGTGCTATCTGCACGTTCGCACAGAATCGGATCGCACTAGTGTGAACCACCATGCGATCCGATTCTGCTGCGGATGAAAAAAAAGCCTCATGTGCGTGTTTATTGCAGATGCGGTGCGAATTCAGCCATACAAAGTGTATGGCTGAAATTCGCACCGCACATGAGATCGCATGTCATTTTGGAGAAGTGCGCTCCGAATTACATGCGATCTCCGCAATCGCACAAATGTGAACCGGCACTACATTTCGCTTAGTTTACATGAGGTTGTCAATTTGAGCCCTTAACTTGATAGTTTAGTTTCTCTAGCGCTCATTGACAGACGTAGTCCTCGGTGATACACCACCTTCGGGTTATGTTGCCTCCACAGGAGCAGGACTAGACAGGAAATTAAAAAGCTCTGGCCACACCCTAGGGGCAGTCCCAGAGAGTATATCCTCTCTCTCTCTGCCTCAGCAAATCAGTTATTTTCTGTCTAGTTAGGAGTAAGGACCTAGATACCTTGCTGGGATCTTAGGTCCTGGCAAGAATTTTTTCTTAAAGGATTTTTTAGACAGCTTTTTTTCTCCAGTGTTCCTGTGAGATCTTCAAGGGGGGAGGTGGTTCCGGTATGGTGAGTAGTATGTTCCCCCTTTTCCCCTGACGGGTCTTGTGGTGAACGCGGGCCCCTCTCTGTATGGTAAGATAGAGTCCCTCTCTATCCTATAACATGACACAGATCCTCCTACTTTGAGTGTGATTTTATGTGCAAAAAGCCAGGAGGCTTGGTTTGGGAGCTAACAATCTAATTGTATACATGTTAAAAAGATGTAATCTGTGGCATTCTGGGAATCTTACGGTGTTAAGAATAAGCTACCTACCAGTCAGAAGCCACGGACATGTAGACTGCCTTCCTAATCAGATCTCCAGCTATTAGCAGGCTCCCGAATGGCCATGCGGTCCGCCAGGGCCGGTACCGCCAACCACGCCATATCCCCATGCAGAGAGAGTGTTGTGTGCCCTGCAGCACACCGCTATTCAGTACAGGCCGCCGCCATTTTTTTTGCTGGATCGCACGAGCCGCCATTTTGGCGTAGCCTCGTGTCTCCAGCATGGGGGCGGCCATGTTTGAGGTGATCCAAACACCTCGTGGAGCTTGGGGGAGGCGCCGGAAGGCGTTCAGAGGGGCGGAGCCGCCTCCTTTCTTCCTGGGCAGCCAGCCAAAAGACTTCCTGTTTGTCTAGACAGCGCTGTAACCTGTTGCAGTTAAACTCTGAGCATCAAGTGGTGAGCCTGGGGGTCTATCTCTCTCTCTCTCTCGATCGATAGGGATCCCTAGCAGGTAACACTAAGGGGCTTTTGTGGCGCTGGGGGTCTGAAAAAGAAAAAAAAAAAAAAAAAAGTTTTTTATTTTTGAATTATATTATCCAGGAAGAGACTGGAATTATCATGGACCCTGCCACACATATTCCCCCACCTGTTTCCCTCGAGGGGGCCACGGGACCCGCCGGTGCACAGAGTATAGAGTCATTTACAGCAATTTTGGAGTCTATGGTGGCTCGGGTGGAGGCGGCCTGTCAGGGACGGGGGTCAAGGAAACGACCCCCGCCTACCCCTATACTATCTGACACCTCTGACTCAGATTCAGAGATAGTCACTGCAGTTGCAGGTTCCTCTGCAAGGGCTGTTATCCCAGGTAAAGCCCCCTCAGACAGTGAGGAGGACGCTTCTTCTCCTGCTATAATTCAGGAAGAAGCATTGGTGGACGCACTAGTTGTGGCAGTGCAGGAAACCTTAAAACTTGAGGCTTTACCGGCAGAGGCAACTGAAACAGAGATTCCTTTTGGTACTAATAAGCCCATCAAAACGGTGAAGGTTTTTCCTGTACCTAAATGTTTCGGTAATCAGATTAAAGGAGAATGGGAGCATTCTAAACGTACCTTTACTATTTCCAAGCGTATTGCTAGACGCTATCCGTTTGAGGAATCCATCATTAAGAAATGGACGGTACCACCAGTGGTGGATCCACCTATTTCCAGGCTGAATAAAGCCACGGTTATTCCAGTGGAGGACACTTCGTCCTTTAAGGATCCGGTGGATCGAAAGATGGAAGCAGAGTCCCGCACCATCTTCTCTCTGATAGGGTCAGCATTTAGACCAGTAATTGTTATTGGTCTAGTTTCCCAGACACTTACGGAATGGGCGAAAATGGTACGCCAAGATCTTAGGGGAAAAGATATTCCCCAGGAGACATCTGATTTGATGGAACAGATTATACAAGGGCTACAGTTTATCTGTGACGCAGCCTTGGACACTACTCCCTTATTAGGGCATGCATCTAAGTCAGCGGTGATCCTCAGACGTGTGCTGTGGTTAAAATGCTGGTCAGCTGACCTAGGTTCCAAAAAGACCTTGACTAATCTCCCTTTTCAGGGGAATCGTCTATTTGGGGCCAACCTAGATGAAATCATTAAGGATGCCACTGGGGGCAAGAGCACTTTTTTGCCACAGGCTGCTAAAGCTAAGGGACCTCGCAACAACCGAGGACCTTTCTTTACCGCCCATAAAGGGCGCCCGGCTGGTACTAGCGGGAAAGGCAAGACTCCTCCAGGAGGGTTCAAGAAGGGCTGGTCGGACAAGCAAAGGACCAACCCAGCCAAACCCGAAGCAAAGGAGTACACAGCCTGAAGGTGCGCCCCCACCCGGTTTCAGGGTGGGGGGACGTTTTCACCGGTATTCAGGACATTAGATCGAGCATCAACCACTACTACCGGTGCGATTCTTCCCTTCCAACATTTAAGTACTACAGGAAGCGGTAGTTACCGTTCCCTGAATAGATCTGTTCCTTTACCTTTTCCTAAGATTAGTCCCGATACCTCACAGGAATCGGATCTGGTTGACCAGATAGGCCAAGTAGCCTCTAGTCGGGTGACTTCGGTCCCTGAGGTTCAACCAGAAAAGATCACCTTTCCTGATAACAATCAGGTATCTGATAAATGTGTGGGAACAGAAAACGACCAGACTTTCTCGGATGGTCGGGGCCAGATACCTCTAGGGACGCCTGGTTCAGATTCTATCAGCGCCAGTGGTCCTAGAAATTCTAGGCTGGCCTCCTCAAGCCGGCCTGGCCGACTTGGACATGTTAGTCGTAGACGTTCCGTGGGAACTTCGTCTCAGGGAGTGTCTGTGGTCTCAAGGACCAATTTACCATCATGCTTTACAGTCGCTGGGTTTAATGGCCTGGCCATTGAGACCCAGGTACTGAAGGACAGAGGTTTGTCTACTTCAGTCATTCCTACCCTTATTAAAGCAAGGAAAGCGACTTCCAGCAAAGTCTATTATCACACATGGAAGACTTATATTGCGTGGTGCGAATCTTTAGGATTTCCTCCACGTACCTATTCGGTGACTCGAATATTGGCCTTTTTGCAACAAGGGGTTGAGCAGAAGCTAGCCTTGAGCACCATCAAGGGTCAAGTTTCAGCATTAGCAATCTTCTTTCAGAAACCTTTAGCTACCAAGTCCTTGGTGCGGAATTTCATCCAGGGGGTGCGGCACCTGGCTCCTCCAGTCCGCGCGCCCTTACCGCCCTGGGATCTTAATTTGGTTTTGTCGGTTCTGCAGAAACCTCCCTTTGAAAACATCAGGGAGATTCCCTTGCTTACTTTATCCCAGAAGGTGGCCTTCTTGGTGGCTATTACTTCTGCTCGCAGGGTGTCAGAACTGGCTGCATTATCATGCCAGTCCCCATACCTAGTGATTCATAGGGATAAGGTAGTACTTCATCCTAAGCCATCTTTTCTTCCTAAGGTGGTTTCAGATTTTCATCTGAATGAAGATATTGTACTACCTTCCTTGTGTCCTCAGCCCAAGCATCATCGGGAACATGCGTTGCATTCCTTAGATATGGTTCGGGCAATCAGGGTATACCTGAAAGCTACGGAATCTTTCCGTAAGACGGATTCACTTTTTGTGATCACGGATGGCCCCAGAAAGGGTTTGCCTGCATCTGCCGCGACCATTGCCAAATGGATTAGACAAACGGTGGTACAGGCTTATTCTATTAAGGGTCAGAGTCCTCCGTTCCCTGTTAGGGCGCACTCCACTCGAGCGCTCAGTACTTCCTGGGCCTTTCGCCATCAGGCGTCAGTGGTCCAGGTATGTAAGGCGGCCACCTGGTCGTCGGTACATACCTTTACAAAATTCTATAAAATTGATGTGACGGCATCGGCGGATGCCTCATTTGGCCGCAAGGTTTTGCAGGCCGCAATTTGAGGAGACCGGTGGTCTACCTCGAGGGTTTTTTCTGTGTGGAAAAAAAAAAAAAAAAAAAAATTATTTTTTCTCTTTTTTTGTTGAGTCTCATCATTAAGGATGAGCATTGTAAACTTCTAGTTGGCACCGGTTGGGCCTTCTAGATTGGGATTTGATTTCATTTTCCCACCCCTCAGTTGTGATACTGCTCTGGGACGTCCCGAAGGTGGTGTATCACCGAGGACTACGTCTGTCAATGAGCGCTAGAGAAAAATGGATTTTTGTAAAATCTTACCGTAAAATCCTTTTCTCTTAGCTCATTGACAGACGTAGTCCCCGCCCCTCTGTTTTTTGAGTTGGGTTAAAATCTCTAAAGACTGCTTTTTCACATAACTGATTTGCTGAGGCAGAGAGAGAGAGGATATACCCTCTGGGACTGCCCCTAGGGTGTGGCCAGAGCTTTTTAATTTCCTGTCTAGTCCTGCTCCTGTGGAGGCAACATAACCCGAAGGTGGTGTATCACCGAGGACTACGTCTGTCAATGAGCTAAGAGAAAAGGATTTTACGGTAAGATTTTACAAAAATCCATTTTTCTGCATACTCCTCTTCCAAAATTACTTAGTTGACCACACTGGTCTAAGACTCCGTTCACACTGGGGCGACCTGTCAGGCGACCTGGTCGCCTGACAGGTCGCCTGCCATAGAGTAGCTGTGGACCCATTCTAATAGGAGCGACACAAGTTGCTCCGACTTAGAAAAAGGGTCCGGAGCTTCTTTGGGGCGACCTGGAGCGACCTGCATTAACTTCAATGATATGAAGTCCGTGCCGGCCGCTCCGAGATCGCGGTGCGAGCAGCGCACCGCGACCTGTGAGGTCGCCCCGGCAAGTAGCGTCGCCCCAGTGTGAACGGGGTCTAACCTGACGGATTAAAAATAGTACAGCACTTGATCATACTTTTAAATAATATTTCTCTTACGTCCTCCGACAGTCGCCACCAACTTCATATTCGTCACAATGGGGTATTAGACTTTGCTCCGTAGGAGTAGCTAGGCAACAGAATATGTCAATATTAAAGCTTTTAACATATCCCCACCCCAGGGGGTGGTCCCCTCAGTCTATACCCTCCTGCTTCCTGTTTCCTGCTTCAGTTTCAATGTCTAGCTTGTCAGGAGTAGCTGGATGTCTCTGTGCTGGGGCATTTTGTCTCAGCCTTCTCTCTTTTTTGATTTTATTTGAGTTTTTTCTCTCTTTCTTTATTTAGCTGTTATTTTTACCAGCAATAGTTAGATCTTCGGATGAAGAGGATAATGCGGGCTGCGTCTCGGACTGACTCCCCTGGTCGCAGGTTGTGGGTCAGTGGCTTCTCAGCCCGCCATCGAGCGTTCAGTCAGGTACCGCTCCTGAGTTTTCTGAACGACCCATCCCTGTTCCGTGCAGGGATGCTAGGGTGAGGTGGCTACCTCACTGGACGCTGTGCGGTTTCTCAACCCACCTTCTGCTGCGTCCTGGATGCGACTCTCCCTGTCTCATGTACAGCGGCTTGTTCGCCTGTGCGGGTCCCCCACGCCATGTAAGAGGTAAGTGTATTCATGTGGGGACCTGTCTGTCTGGGGGGTGTCAGTCTGGGACTGTGTTACCTTGCCCTGTGTTCACACTATTGATGTTTCCCTATCTCTCACACTGCATGCTGTGGGCTGCAAGGAGGGGGGGCTGGGCTGCACTTCTGTGTCAGTCTGAGTGTGTGAACGGCTGTGTGCTGTGGAACTTGATGCTATCATGTTTGGGGCACATTACAGCGCCGCTGCGGCGGTCCACCATGTTCTTTATAACTGTGTGGTGTATTTTTATTCCACCTTCATGAGGTGGGGGAGCGGCGGTTTCGGCGCCAAACAGCGCCATTTTGGCTGTACTCGCTCCGGCCGCATGGTACACATGCATGGCGGCCATTTTCTTGTAGCCTCCCATAGGCTTTAATGGAGCGCCCTGAATATCAGCAATTCCTTTTCTACAGGAGCACCGATCTGGCCAGCAGCAGCAGCGGTCTCTCCTGGTTTTTTCCCTCTATTCTCTGTATCCTTGCCTGAGTATAACTTCTCCCTGTGGGGGTCCCTGGTGTGGGTGTGCTTGTGTGGCGGTGGGCTACGTTTGCAGCGCCTTATTTAAAGGGGCGGTCACCCATTTTATTTGACTCATTTTGGGGCATGGATTCTCAGGAAAGCGAATTTCCTGTCACATTGGTGGGAAGCCAGGGGACTGCGGTTTTCCCCCTCGGGGGGGGATTTGGCTGCGATTGTGGCTAGCCTTGCGACTCAGGTGCAATTGCTGATGGCTGCTCAATCCTCAAAGAGGCCCAGAGTTTTCAATTACCTCTGATTCAGAGGGTGTTGGTGATGGGGCTGCTGTTGCTGGGGTCTCCTTGTCGGGGTCCCGTTCCTCCCTGGACTTTGTAGGGTCAGAAATGGAGGCTGAGGTTGAGGGGGTTGATTTTCTCCCCCTGGCTCGTCTGAAGAGCTTGCAGATGAATTGGTTGCTTCTATCAAGCAAACACTGCGTTTACAGGATGAACCTTGTCCTCCTGCTGCCTTGGCGGCTTATGGGACGCAGAAAAGACGCAAAACATCGCAGGTATTTCCCTGCACTGATGATTTTCAATGCGCTGTAATGGAACATTGGCGTAATATACGCAAGCCTTTTGCTATACCAAGTAGGTTTAAGCTGCGCTATCCTTTTACGCCTGCTACTGATGAGCGTTGGTGTGTCCCACCTCCGGTGGATCACGCGATAGCGGTTCTAAATAAGCCCACTGCGATTCCTGCTGAGGATATCCCGGTGTTCCGGGATGCCACGGACTAACGGACGGAGTCCCTTGCCCGTCATGCCTATTCTATTATGGATTCTATGCTGGAAGCTTTATTTGCTTCACTTATGGCGGCCCAGGCTGTCGCGAGCTGGACGCAGGTGCTTAATCGCGTCCTGGTGGCTGATTCTGCCCTCCAGGCGACTTTGGATATGGTGGATCAAATCCACCAGGGTGTCATGTATTTGTGTGATGCGGACCTGGATATGGTTCCGTTGGCTGCACGTGTACATGGTGTGGCGGTATTGTCTCGCCGTTTCGGTTTGGTTGAAGTGTTGGTCGGTGGACCAATCTTCAAGTAAGACCTTGGCTAATCTGCCCTATGATGGTTCTCGCCTTTTTTGGTGAGTCCCTAGATACGTTAATTAGGGGGATCACGGGTGGTAAGAGCACGCTCTTACCCTAATCCCACAAGGCTAAGACGGCTCCTGGTAAGAAGCCGTGGACTGGTAAGCAAAAGTCCGGCCAGTCCGGTTCAGCTGCCCACAACAGTGCGGCCTGAAGGGGCGCCCTCACCCGACTCTGGGGTGGGGGGACGCTTGCTCGGTTTCCTTCAGCCATGGCTGTCCCGGGTTCGGGACAGGTGGGTTCAGGAAATCGTTCGATCTGGCTACGAGATCGAGTTTCTCTATAGGCCGGAGCGCAGATTTTTTCCCTCAAATCTTCTACTGTCCCCGGAGCGTTTGCGGGATCTGCATCTAGCGGTGCAGGACCTGAGGGCTCAGGGAGTGGTGGTCCTGGTGCCTCATCGGGACAGGTTTCGGGGGTTCTATTCCGATCTGTTCACCGTGCCCGGGAAGGAGGGCAAGGTACGTCCGATTCTGGACTTCAAGGCGCTGAACCGCTTTGTGCGGGTGCGCAAGTTCCGCATGGAATCTCTGCGGTCGGTGGTGGCTGCCCTGGTTCCGGGGGAGTTCATGGCTTCCATCGACTTGAAGGATGCGTATCTTCACATCCCGAATTTCGAGGGTCACCAGAGGTACCTTCGATTCGCCATAGCGGAGGATCACTACCAATTTGTGGCGTTGCCCTTTGGTCTTGCCTCGGCTCCACGGGTGTTCACCAAGGTGCGGGCACCGGTTTTGGCTTGTTGAGAGCCCAGGGCGTCTCTGTCCTAGGGTATCTGGACGATATTCTGGTTCGGACTGCGACCAGCCAGGGTCTGGAGAAGGCTCTGTCCGTTACGATGCAGTCTCTGCAGGAGTTTGGTTGGACGATAACTTTTCCAAAGTCAGCACTGTGCCCATCGGTTCGTCTCCCTTACCTGGGAATGGTTCTGGACCGGAGGGGGAATCCTCCCTTCCGGTCAGCATTCTGGAATTGCGTGCGATGATTCTCTGCCTTCAACGTTGGCCGGACAGGCTGCAGGGCTGTCCGGTTCGGGTGCAGACGGACATTGCCACGGCGGTGGCTTACGTCATTCGCCAAGGGGACACCAAGAGGGCCCGGGTGGCTCGGGAAGTGGCCGACATTCTGTCTTGGGCCGAGACGCATGTCCCGGCGATATCGGCGGTTCACATTCCAGGGGTTGGAGAACTGACGGGCGGATTATCTGATGCCGCCAGTCCCTGGACCAGGGGGAATGGCCCCTCTGTCCGGGTGTTCTCCAGATGTTGTGCGCGACGTGGCTTCCGGAGGTGGACCTGTTCGCGTCTCGTCTGTACAGCAAGGTGTACAGGTTCGTGGCAAGGCCACGCGATCCTCGGGCAGACGCGTCAGACGCGTTTGTAGCTCCGTGGCATCAGTACCGACTGATGTATGCGTTTTCACCGTTTCAATTGCTGCCCAGGTTCCTTCGCAGGTTGGTCTCGGAACCAAAACACGGTGATTCTTGTGACACCGGACTGGCCTCGCTGGTCCTGGTACGCAGACCTCGTGCATTTGGCGGTCGACGCCCCGTGGCGTCTGCCTCTTCGGGAGGATCTCCGGTCTCAAGGGCTGATATTTCATCCTGCCTTGCAGTCGCTGGCTTTGCCGGCCTGGCTGTTGAAACCGAGGCCCTGAGGGATAGGGGTCTCTCCCCTGAGGTCATTCACACTTTGATCGACGCGAGGACTTTTTCCTCGGGGTAGGTCTTTTACCGTATTTCGGAGGCCTATTTTGCCTGGTGTGAGTTCAGGGGGTCTTCACCTCGCCCGTGGTCGGTGTCTGGGGTGTTGTCCTTCCTTCCAAAGGGTGTTGACAGCGTTTGGCGCTGGCTATGATCAAGGGTCAGGTGTCTGCGATGGCCGTTCTTTTTTCAACGTCCTATGGCATCTATCTCCTTGCTTGGCACTTTTGTTCGGGGGCATCTGGTCCCTCCTAGGAGGGTGTCTCTGCCTCCTTGGGACTGGAATCTTGTTCTGTCCGTGTTACAACATGGTTCTTTTTTGAACGGATCGGGTAGATCTCGTTGTCTATGTTGTCCTAGAAGGTCACCTTTTTTGGTGGCGATCAATTCGGCTCGCAGAGTGTCAGAGCTGGCAGCCTGTCCTGCCATTGTCCGTATCTGGTCAATCACTTGGTTAAGGGGGTCTTGCGACCTAACTCTTCTTTTTTTCCGAAGAGGGTTTCGGAATTTCACCTCAATGAGGACATTGTCTTGCCTTCGCCTTGCGCGAAGTCTAAACATTCGGAGGAGGTGGTGTTGCACTCCTTGGATGCTGTTCATGGCGATTAGGATTTACCTAAATTCGTCTGAATCTTTTCACAAGTCGGATTCTTTGTTTGTCCTTCCGGGGGTCCTCGGAAGGGCGTGGCGGCGTCGGCTTCTGCCGTCGCCAATTGGTTCAGACAGGCTGTTGAACAGGCCTATGCTTTGCGGGGTAAAGTTTCCCTTATGCCTGTGAGGGCGCACTCTACCAGATCTCTGAGTACGTCTTGGGCCTGTCGTCATGGGGCTTCTGTGGCCCAGGTGTGTAGGGCGGCGACTTGGTCGACCGTGCACACCTTCACTCTGTTCCACAGAGTGGATGTTCAAGCATCGGCAGATGCTTCCTTTGGCCGCATGGTGCGGCGGTCCCTTAGGGTCCCTGGTTTTTGGTCCTTTGGGCTGTTTGGGATTTCTTTGTATCCCTGGGTTATTTGTTTTTTTCCTGGGTTATTGCTCCCGTTGAGCAAATTTTTTCTCGTGTTGCCCAGCTGGTTTCCTTCCTTTGGTAAGGTTACTTTCTTGATGTGGAGACTGCGTTGCCTTTAGGCGCGGCTGCGTTTCCCACCCCTCATGTTTGCACTGCTTTGGGACGTCCCCATTGTGATGAATATGAAGATGGCGGCGACTGTCGGAGGACGTAAGAGAAAACGGAATTTTTGTAAAATCTTACCTGTAAAATTCCTTTCTCTGAGTCCTCCGACAGTCGCCGCCCCCGCCCCTCTTTTGGGGTTTAGGTACTCTACTGCTATTCCACTGAAACTGAAGCAGGAAACAGGAAGCAGGAGGGTATAGACTGAGGGGACCACCCCCTGGGGTGGGGATAGGTTAAAAGCTTAATATTGACATATTCTGTTGCCTAGCTACTCCTACGGAGCAAAGTCTAATACCCCATTGTGACGAATATGAAGATGGCGGCGACTGTCGGAGGACTCAGAGAAAGGAATTTTACAGGTAAGATTTTACAAAAATTCCGTTTTTAATAGTTCTAGAAAATTTGATTATATAAGCTAGAAGTTGGTACTGTGCCGTATAATAAAAATATTCTATTTGGATGTTATCACTAGTTTTATAAGAATTACAAAATAGATTTATTGGTTCTTCAAGTAATAGCAAAACATGTTTGGCACAAAAAGTGTTTTGAGATGTAATTAAAAGGAACAGGAAATTACATTTTGGAAAGTACAAATTAAATGTTAGGCATTTGTTCAACTATTTTATTTCCGGAGAAATGAACATATACAATACCATATGATTTTGAACTAATTGCTTTCAGGTGTCATATTACAATAAATTTTACCAAGATAGTTGTGATTTATGGCTTATTTACCTAGTAATGACTTGCAGTCTATTCTGTTTTCCTGTTTCCTGCACACTTTTGTTCAGAAGGGGCTTCCATTTTTCTAAAACTGATCTCCTGGCAAATATAAAAGACACAAAAAATACAGCTCTGTATTTATTAAAACGATTCGAAAGGAAATCATTTTTTTTTTTTAAATAACAAACATGATGTTATACTTACCTGCTCTAAGCAATGATTTTTGCAGAGAAGAGCCCCGATCCTCTTATTTTTGGGTCCCCCACTGCCAGTCTTGGCTCCCTCCCCCTGCCGAGTGCCCCCACAAGCAAGCCTCTTGCTATGGGGGCACTTGAGCAGACTCTCATTCACACACAGAGCCAAGCTCAGCCTCGCCCCTGCTCTTTCCTCATTGGCTCATTTCCTGCGATTGACAGCAATGTGAGCCAATGAGGAGAGAGAAACCCAGGACAGACGCTTCTTTCATGCACATCGCTGGATCATGATGGAGCTCGAGTAAGTATAAGGTGGTGCTGGGGGGCTGCACCCAGAAGGTTTATTTTTACCTTAATGCATAGTATGCATTAAGGTAAAAAAAAATAAAAAAAAAATAAAACCTTGAGCCTTTAGAACCATTTTAATATTAATTAAATACATTTTTAAATGCTAACAGTGTAAGTACCTTCTGCATTTTCAGCACAGCAGGGCTCAGATTGGTGATGAGAAAAGCAGCACAAGGAGCAAATCAGTTCATATGCCAATAATGATCTTGCTGATGGCAAGAGAGAGCAGAGTGACAGAAATCTACTGCTTCTCTTTTCATTGTCCAGTCAAAGGCTGGGGAAAAGGTACAAGATATATGTTTTACTTCACTGCATCAGATAATTATCAAGTTTCTTGAGTTGCCAGAGAGGGCTGTGCTGTATAAATCTGAGAACTGGAAGGACAAAAATACAAATCCTTTGACATGATAGTGAAATCCTCATATATGGAGTTCACCATTTGAGCAAGTGTTTGGCATCCTAGTTATCATTCGGGCTTGACTGCACTTCATTGGTTGCTAGATCTGTTGAAACCCCAAGTCTGCCAGCATCCTAGCAACAAATGAAGCTTGACTGCACAGAGCAGGCTTTATGATATTCATGTACTTGTTTCTGAAGTGTACATTAATTTATTTGCATTTAGCAGGACTTGTGGTATGTTGGCACAGGCACTCTGTCTGTTCCATTCTTTATGAATTCCAGGTACTGTCTGCTGTCTGAGGTGTCTCTTTGGCTACCTTATAGTGCAATGGAAATACGTTCTCATCCTGAAATGTTTATTCAAAAAACAAATATTATATACTGTATATAGACAGTGGAAAGAAAACTGATATTAAACATCAGAAAAAAAAAGAAAACAAAATTGACCAAAGACCAATACAGTTTGCCTTAAAGATGCTGTGTGCATATACTGAAAAAAGAAAGAAAAAAAGAGTAAAGCATTTCAGTTATGTTGTCACCTCTTCACCTTACTAGAAGTGTTTGTGTTCAAATGCAGGTATAGATATGCAAACATATGTCCAGATTGGAAGACTACAAAAAATGGAACAGTACTTCAGTACTTTTGGCCAAAGAAACAACGAGTGAAACATCAAAAAGATCACAAAATGCATTCTATATGTAACGCTATTAGACCATTTGTTATTGGAATTCTCGTTAACCTGTAGAGCATGATGGGAGAAGGATATTGGTAATTCCCATGAATAATGGGAAAATATCTTTCAAGCAGTGCAACAGGTCTCTCTCTCTCTCTCCCTCTCATAGACCAACTCAGAAATATATTATATATGGGGTTTGTAGAACTCTTGAGCTTCTCTATTCAATCAGGATAAGAGATAACCCGTGTTGTAATGGGTGGTGTTATTCTTCAGGATTCTATATCCATCTCATGTGGCAATGTCCTAAATTGAAGAAATATTTGGCTGAGGTTGTAGGCACTTTTAATGGCCTATTAGGGGTTAACATTTTAGTGGAACCCCTTCAGGCCTGTTAGGCCACATTGACTCCTCTTTTATGGACCACAATCCAGGGCTTATCATCTCTATAGCTTTTTTTATAGCTCGTAGGCAGATTGCACTTAAAGTGGTTTTAAAGGCAGACTTTTTTTTACATTTTATTTTAATGCTTCTATGCATTAAGGAAAAAAAAAAAAACCTTTAGTGTGCAGCAGCCCCCTTCAGCCCCACTAATACTTACCTTGGCCCCATCTCGATCCAGCGATGTTGCACAAGAACTTCAGCTGCCCAGGACTCTCCCTCCTGATTGGCTGAGACACAGCAGCGGGCACCATTGGCTCCTGCTGATGTCAATATAAGTCAGTGAGCCAATGAGGAGAGAGAGGGGGTGGGGCCGAGCTCCATGTAGCAGTGGTCACATAGCAGCAGCGGCTTGGCTTGGGTGCCCCCATAGCAAGCTGCTTGCTGTGGGGGCACTTGGCAGGAGGGAGGAGCCAGGAGCTCCAGCGAGGGACCCGAGAAGTGTAGAATCTGGGTTGCTCTGTTCAAAACCACTGCACACAGCAGGTAAGTATGACATGTTTAATATTTTTAAACAAAAAAAGCAAGACTTTAATATCACTTTAAATGGACCTTGCCTCGCTCACCACATATTTCTGAGTGGATGATGGATTTAATAGATATATTTCTTATGAAAAACATATTTATAAATCATTACCCCATTCTGTGTATAAATTTATTGGTATTTGGTCGCAATGAATAGAACCAATGCTTTCCCCTCCCCAGATAGCAAGCATAACTTGCCACACATTTGTGGCAGTGTTGAATTGTAAGTCTTGTTAAAGCTGCACATTTTCATTGGCAAATGGTAGACTTGCAGAGCACTTGAAGCACACGTTCTAGTTGACACTTTCCAATTTTTAGCAAATGTATGTGGCAAGTCTCTAGCAAGAGCAAAGTTGCAGTGGTGAATCTACAGTATGCAATTCAGCTACCTGTGGTGGGATGACTATTGCACAACATACCTGAACCAGAACTTGCAGCAGATTTGCAGAATGTTTGTAAAGAAAGTTGATCTGGAGTCATGTAATGCAGACTTTATGCAATTGTGCAACAAACTTGTGTAGCCTGACAAATCTAGCAATAGTTAAGCAAATTATTTTCAAACTTGCAGCTCAAATGCTTGCTGTCTGGGTTATAGAACTTGTTTGTTTTTTTGTTTTTTTTAATAGATTGATACATAGTTTCTCTTTCTACTCTGGTTGTGTATTTCTGAATTTTGCTTTGGATTGTTTTATGCCCTGCGTGGCGGTTTGTCTATGAAGTGTATAGTAAGTAT
This sequence comes from Pelophylax lessonae, assembly GCF_965119305.1. Lineage (NCBI taxonomy): Eukaryota > Metazoa > Chordata > Amphibia > Anura > Ranidae > Pelophylax > Pelophylax lessonae. The sequence continues at coordinate 454,858,377 of NC_138770.1, forward strand.
AAAATTATATTTAAAGAGGAAGTAAAGTGCTGTTTTTCTCTTCCGTTCAGTGACAGACACATCTTCAAGTCTTCAGACCATTGGGCTTATGCTCTTGCTCTCTAGGAGTAGGACTAGGCGGAAACCTTTTTGGTTATGCCCCTGAGGCAGTCTCAGAGGGTATACCATCACTTCCTGCTGTAGGACCCCAGTGTTTTCTGCCTAGTCAGGAGTAAGGACCTGGCTCTCTGCTGGGATCTGCGGTCATGGCATTTTTTCCTAGTTAAGTTTCATTTTTTACTTTTTCTTTATTATTTTTGTTCCTGTGTAAACTACAATCAACTGTTCCTGTGAGAACTACAATCGGACTGGGCGATGCACTGGGTATTCTAGATCCTTACGGTCTTCCCAGTTTGGCCTGTGAGCGCGACCCAACTACTAGCTCCGCGGTAAGTTGGCTGCCACATAGCCCCACTGGATGGGGGCTGACCGATGAGTGAACACCGCTCGAGGTCGCATAGCACTGGCCCGGACAGCAGTCACAACCAAATTTGCAGCGTACCTCAGGCTGCAGCACTCCCCTTCCAAGATGGTGCGATGGACTGCTGGGAGTGGTGCCCGCCTTGTGACCGTGGTATGGTGAGCGAGCGGACTATCTCAGTCGGCAGACGTTAGATCTGGGAGAATGGTCTCTTCACCCGAAGGTTTTCCATCAACTGTGTCTTCAGTGGGGGACCCCTGATGTGGACCTGCTGGCTTCTCATCTCAACAGGAAGTTACAGAGGTTTGTGTCAAGGTCTCGGGATCCTCTGGCCGATGCTCCGGTGGCCCATTGGGGTCAGTATTGTCTGATTTACGCCTTTCCTCCAATTCAACTTCTGTAGAGACTGCTACGCAGAATCAAGGTAGAAGGAATTACAGACATTCTGGTGGCACCAGACTGGCCTTGTCAGTCCCGGTATGCAGGCCTGGCCAGGCTGGTAGAAGATGTCCCTTGGAAACTTCCTCTCAGGGAAGATCTTCTGTCTCAGGGACCAATCTTCCATCCTGCTTTACAGTCGCTGGCTTTAACGGCGTGGCTATTGAAAGCCAGGTGCTGAAAGACAGAGGGCTGTTGGAGTCGGTGATTTCTACTCTGTTGAAGGTTAGGAAATCTACTTCCAGGAAGGTTTATTGTCGAGTTTGGAAGGCGTACATTACTTGGTGTGAGCCGTGGGGTGTTTCTCCCCGCTTCTTTTCTGTGTCTCGCCTGTTGGAGCTTCTACAATTGGGTGTAGATCAACGTTTAGCTCTGGGCACCATCAAGGGCCAGATTTCTGCCTTGGCTAAAGGCCTTTGGCAACTAAGTCCTTGGTTCACACTTTTGTGCAGGGAGTTCACCATCTGGCTCCTCCAGGGCAATCCCTGGTACCTCTCAATTTGGTTCTGTCCGTGCTTCAAAGGCCTCCCTTTGAAAATATTTGAGAAATTCCTCTGCTCACTCTGTCACAGAAGGTGGCTTTCTTAGTAGCTATTACTCCCGCACGTTGTGTGTCGGAGTTGGCTGTGTTGTCCTGTTGGTCACCTTACTTGGTGATTCATAGGGACAAAGTGGTGTTACGGCCCTGTCAGGTGTTCCTTTGTAAGGTTGTCTCAGGGTTTCATTTGAATGAAGACATTGTGCTACCGTCCTTATGTCCTAAGCCTAAACAGCCAAAGGAAATTGCCCTACATTCCTTAGATGTGGTAAGAGCAATTCGGGTTTACCTGGCGGTGACTGAACCGATTAGGAAATCTGATTCTTTGTTTGTTCTTACGGATGGACCTCGTAAGAGGCAGGCAGCACCTGCTGCGACTATTTCCAAGTGGATTAGGCAGACGGTGGGGCAGGCCTACTCCATTAAGGGTCGGGTTTCTCCATTCCCTGTTAAAGCGCATTCTACAAGGACGCTTAGTGCCTCCTGTGCCTTCCGTCATCAGGCGTCAGTGGTTCAGGTTTGCAAGGCGGCTACTTGGTCGCCTGTACACATGTGTACACACATTCACAAAATGTTATAAGGTGGATGTACTTGCATCTTTCGGATGTGGAGTTTGGCCGCAAAGTTTTGCAGGCTGCAGAGGCTTTCGCTTCTTAAGGGTGACATTTTTTTCTGCTGGTGAGCTCCAGTTGTTCCTAGTTGAGCTTCTGTTGTTACTTGGTTGGCTATGTTTAGCCTTGTTGGGAATTCTGCATTTGCTGTGTTTTTTCCACCCCTCATGTTGACACTGCTTTGGAACATCCCAATGGTCTGAAGAATTGAAGCTGTGTATGTCAGTGAACGAAAGAGAAAACTGGATTTTTGTCTTACCGTAAAATCCTTTTCTCTGAGGTTCACTGAAAGACACATCAACCGCCCCTCTTTTGGGGTTGAGCTACAGCAGGGGCATAACCAAAAAGGTTTCCCCCTAGTCCTACTCCTAGAGAGCAAGAGCATAAGCCCAAGGGTCTGAAGACTTGAAGCTTTGTCTGTCAGTGAATCTCAGAGAAAAGGATTTTACAGTAAGGGCTCTTTCACACGGCCGCTCCGCTGTTTTTCTCCGCTGCGGGACTTTTTTTTTTTTTTTTTCTTCACGGAGCGGATGACATTTGTGTCATCCGCTCCGTATGTCCGCATATCATCCCATCCGTTTGCGGATGATATGCGGACATAATGTAAGTCTATGGGCATTGCGGATGTCAGCGGATGACACCGCTGACATCCGATTTTCCTTCCTTTCCGTTTTTTTGAACGGAGGAAAAATAGGGCTCTGTTCCGTTCCAAAAAACGGAACAGAACTGAAAGGAAGAAAATCAAATGTCAGCGGATGGTATTCTGCTGACATCTGCAATGCCATTGACTTACATTATGTTCGCAAATCATCCGCAAAAAAATAGGATGATTTACGGACATACGGAGCGCCCGTGTGAAAGAGCCCTAAGACAAAAATCCAAATTTTTTTTCTAACCTGCAAAAGTAAAGGCATAATGGTCTCATATACATCGCATACTAGCACATTATGTGAAACTTACCTGCAAACGAAGCTGGAGGCCGCATCGATCTTCACACGCCTTCCTTCCTGGTCTGCGGACTCTGACTGTATGACTGGCCAGAGCCGTGTGACGTCACTCCCACCCATGCATGCAGGAGCCACCAGTCACGATACAGGGCTCTGAAGAAACGGCACGGTTGGCTGTCCCTTCAGAGCGCATGCACCAATGACAATATCGGCTACATATACAGTAAACATCTCCTAGACGGTGCACATTTAGGAGATATTCACAGGACCTATAGGTAAGCCTTATTATAGGCTTACCTATAGGTACAAACAATTGATGAAAGTTACTTCCACTTTAAATAAAATCTGTATTGAAAAAAGTTGAGAACCGCTGGTGTAGAGTATGTTCTGTTTGGGTTTTATCTCATGTAACAGGACAGAATGAACAGTATGTCAGAATCATCTAGTTCAACATCTTGATCAGCACATACTCATGTATTTTATTTGCAGAGGTTACCCTCTTTATTGTGAAAAACTCCCCCTGTGCCTCTACCATCAGTAACAGTAAGGACTATCAGGCTTGTCCCTTTCTGTTATAGTGTATAGTTTACTAAACAGCTGTTTTTTAAATTGAGTTTGTTGCATGGACTTTTAGCCAAGAGCTACACTAGCAATGAAATCTAATTGCTGCTGAGTTAGTTTAAATGCTTTTTGAAAGGTAAATGCCTTCTTAGTTGACACAGCAACAAGTGTCCCCAAAATCTTTAGAGGGTCTCTTTACAAAACAGTTGAATGCCACACACATTTGTGAGTGGAAAACATTTCCTCATGTTTTCTGCAACACATTAATTGCTATGATCGTCAGCTCTATGTAATGTATATTTTCTCATTGAAGTAGTTCAGAAAATGATACCATAATCATATAAAAATAGTGTTGCGCAAAAATAAAAACCTATAACAATGTTATTAAATTATAAATGTGAATTACATGTGGGTCTCAGCCCTTGAGATATGGTATTATAGCCTATATACTTAGGACATCACATAATAAAATCCAGTGCTAAGAGATAAATATTAAAGTGCATGTCATAATTATGTGCAGTATAATTTGTAGTACAATTGTTAAAAAAGCTGGAAAGTGCTAAGTGCTGAATCATCAATAGATTAATTTACGACAAATCTGTGCTTAGTTAATATAAATAAATCCATGCAATGTGAAAATCAATAATTGATTAGTGCTAACAGTGTTAAAATACATAAATCAGTCCATTAGACCTATAAAAACTAATATTCTAAGAAGGAGTCCGTGGTAAAAAATAGTGCAAGGTGATTTTTAACCAATCCTCTATAAGTGCTCAGGCCACCTTGTTGTGGCAGTGTTCCCAGCCAGAGTGTGTGACCAAAGTGTCACAGATCCTTGCCAAACCGTGCACCCCCTTGTGATTGGGCACTCACCTCAAAACAAAATCTATCAGACCCAAATGCAGGCTATGGATGGCTCTTCCAGGAGAGCACCTCAGGTTGCATTCAATCAGGCTCACCGGTAATCGGCGTAGGGGCAAGGACGGACAGAGCGCTACGCCGATTACCGGTGAGACTGTCAGGCAGACTGAATAGGAGGAACACACAGCCGAGGCGGCTCCCACTATACCACCACGGTATCTGGATAATCATTGTACCTATATTGTATGGCGATCTGAAGGTGCATGGATGCACCATAGCATGTGAGTGAAATCGCTTATCTTTATTTGTAATAAAAAATGTGAAGGATATAAGCACTATTTGAGCCATTTTTTTTGCATGGTATGCTCCCTACCTACACGGAGAATCTGCTGCTAACTTAGAAGGTGATCCCTGTGAGGAGTATCCACATATAACAGCAGCTGGGCCTGATTTAATGCAACCTGAGGTGCTCTCCTGGAAGAGCCATCCATAGCCTGCATTTGGGTCTGATAGATTTTGTTTTGAGGTGAGTGCCCAATCACAAGGGGGTGCACGGTTTGGCAAGGATCTGTGACACTTTGGTCACACACTCTGGCTGGGAACACTGCCACAACAAGGTGGCCTGAGCACTTATAGAGGATTGGTTAAAATCACCTTGCATTATTTTTTACCACGGACTCCTTCTTAGAATATTCGTTTTTATAGGTCTAATGGACTGATTTATGTATTTTAACACTGTTAGCACTAATCAATTATTGATTTCCACATTGCATGGATTTATTTATATTAACTAAGCACAGAGTAGTATATTAGTATATTAATCTATTGATGATTCAGCACTTAGCACTTTCCAGCTTTTTTAACAATTGTACTACAAATCTTTCTGCACATAATTATGACATACACTTTAATATTTATCTCTTAGCACTGGATTTTATGATGTGATATCCTAAGATTATAGGCTATAATACCATATGTCAAATGGCTGAGACCCACATGTAATTCACATTTATAATTTAATAACATTGTTATAGGTTTTTATTTTTGCGCAACACTATTTTTATATGATTTTGGCACTGTGCACTTTCTGAGAAGTGAAGTGTTTGCAGCATTATACAAAAATCTGAGTTAGGGAGGTTGCTCGCAGGACTCTTTATAGAAAATGATACCATATTTTGGCCACTAGATGGAGCTGGCGATCATAGGAATTGATCTATTACACAAAATACAAGGAAAATTCAATCAGTCTGCAAAAAAAGAAAGCTCTATTTGTGTGAAAAAAAATTATATAAACTTCTTTTGTTTACAGCGTTGCATGACTGCGTTATTACCAGTTAAAAAAAGTGCAGTGCCGAATAGCAAAACATAGCTGGGTCGAAAAAGGGGGTAAAATCTTCTGGAGCTCAAGTGGTTAATCACCTGTGTAGCTCTAAACGGCATAGGGATTTAGGTCATGGTTGTTTGACCTATATTGGTATGTTATTGTCTTTCACTGAACATTTGTTGCTGCTTGTGTCTACACATGCATTGTGTAGATTCCAGAATTAAACTGGAATTTAGCTAGCCATAACCCTCCAAAACAGTTATATGTTGCTTTAGAAGTTAATTACAATTATCCTTTGTTTTGAAAATGATGATCATGATGTTCTTCATTGACAAAAACCTAATCTTTTCTCCCATATTGATATCCTGGAATGACCCTGTATTGACTTGTTTGGAAACTTTCAATGAAATGATGCATCTGACACTTTTGCCAAACATATGCGAGAAATGAACCAAATTACACAAGCATCTGGAAAACCTCTAGCATTCCCAAAAAGTGGGTTGTGAAACTTAGTCTAGGTCATATTTAAAAATAGTGCCATGATTCTTTGCCCAAAATAAATAAAGTGTAATTTCAAAGAAACCTATTAAGAATATAAAGAAGACCTTTTTGACAAAGTAGGTATGCCTATACAAACATTTAAATTATCAGGCCACCCAAAAGTGATATTTTAGTTATATGTGGTGTCTAGTGGGTCAGCAGCAGATTATTTCGTATCATATGGGGCCATTAGAAACAAAACTTTCCTGTGCTACCAGCGCTTCCTCTGCAATAAAAGATCTCTTTGTCAATGCCCTTTGTGTCCACCATTTGATTGCTACACTATTATTTCTGTTATTGGATTTGTCCTCATATTAGAAAATTTTAGTAAATTTAAAGTATAGAGCTTGTATAATCAGATTGTATAGTGGCCAGTTTTAGATTTTGTTTTTAGTGAAGAAACATTGACATGTGTTTCACATGTAGCCTTACTGAATATGCATTGTTACAAAATATGTAAAAGTATTGCAAATGTCTACTTTGTGATATAATGAGCAGCATAATGGATGAACATCTGGTCCTAAACATTAACATAGCTTTAAGCCCCTTGAACTCAACTTTTTGACAAATGATATAAAACAGTGTTGTTTATACAAATTGGTAAATGAATTTATAGTGTCCATGTATGCTGGTGCACAATGAAGAGGAAGCTATGGTCAAATTTAATTATGTGAATGATGGTAACCATAAATACAAGTCTTATGCTCTTTTGAGATTTCCTGCCTAAATTTAAAAAAATGTCATTCTTGGCCAACAGATTTTGAAAGTAGGTGGATATCTTAAATGTTTTCCTGTTTTTTTCTTTTAAGTATTTTTAGTAAATAAAACAAACCACACAGGGTGGATAATATTGTGGCATATGCACATGTGGCTTACAGAATCATAGTCTGGAAGGCTTGTTGTAAAACACTGAGTTGGGGATAAATCGTAGTATAAATAAGCATTATAATCCATTGGAAGCAGACAACCTGATTTGAATTTCTGTAGCCATTAATTCTGCTTTGTGTAGGGAACTATTTCAAATTATCTTCCAATAAGACATTAATGTTTGAAAACCAGAGCCTTTGGAAAACTGCTTTCACTGAGCATTTTTACTGCAAAATCTGTGCTATGTTCCTGCAATGCTTTCTAAGACAAATATATCTATATAACAGCATGATGCTAAACATTTTAAAGCAGACCTGTGCTATAGAGGCAGTACCCAAAAAAGGCAAGCAGACAACAAATTACTATTATTATTATTATACAGGATTTATATAGCACCAACAGTTTGTGCATCGCTTTAACAAATTAAGGCAGACAGGCAGATGGAACAGAATGTGGTAGGGAGTTCCATAGGATGGGAGAGGCTCTGTAAAAGTCCTGGAGGCCAGCATGGGAGGGAGCTGAAAAGGGTGCTAGAGAGTAGGAGGTCTTGGAAGGAATGAAGAAAATGATTGGGTTGGTATTTTGAGACTAGTTTTGTGATGTAGCTGGGGGCTAAGCTGTGAATGGCTTCTGTAAGTTGTTAGTATTTTGAAGTAATTTGTTGGGTGAGCATAAGCCAGTGGAGGGATTAACAGAGAGCGGTAGCAGACACGGAGTGGTTGGCAAGGTGAATAAGCCTATGAAGAGAAAGTGGCCGCACACCAAATGAGGACTTGATAGTAGCAAAGATTTATTGTACAAATCTGGATACAGGGTACAACAGAATGGAAATGGTAGACGCGTTTTACGCGGCCAACAGCGTGCTTGTTCACTACAAGCACGCTGTTGGTCATGTGAAACGCATCTACCATTTCCATTCTGTTGTACCTTGTATCCAGATTTGTACAAAAAATCTTTGCTAATATCATGTCATAATTTGGTGTGCGGCCACTTTCTCTTCATGTTCTTGCTATACGGTGGCGATCCGAGGTCCAGCACCCACGGTGGATTGTGGATATGTATACACCTGAGCAGTGTGCATCTTCTTTCCAGTAAGGTGAACAAGCCTGGCAAAAGCTTTCATGATGAACTGAGGCGGGGATAGCCTATGTAAAGGTAAGCCAATGAGAAGGGGGTTGCAGTTGTCGAGGGGAGAGATGACCAGGGAGTGAACTAGGAGCTTTGTGATGTAATTTGTTAGAAAGCAGCGTATTTTGGAGATGTTAGGGAGACTAGTCACCAATACTGACTTAACATGACTTATTCTACACAATGGAGTTGATTTACTAAAGGCAAATCCACTGTGCATTTCCAAGTGCACTGCAGTGCACTTAGAAGTGCAGTCATGTAGATCTGAGGGGAAGATTTGAAATGAGGGGAAGCTCTTCTGCTTTCTATCATCCAATCATGTGCAATAAAAAATGCTGTTTTCGCTTTCGTTCATTGACGGACCCAGCTTCAGAATCTTCTTGACCATTGGGTTATGCTGCCCCTTACAGGAGTAGGACACTAGGCAGGAAAAAGATTTACCACACCTATGGGGCAATCCCAGGGGGTATACTCCCACTTCCTGCTATAGGCATTCAGTTTTTTTCTGCCTAGTCAGGAGTAAGGACCTAGTTCCTTGCTGGGATCTCTGGCCCTAGCATTTTTTCTTTTTTAACCGCTTGCCGCCCACCCGCCGTCATATGACGGCGGAGCGGTGCGACCATTATCCTGGGCCGCCGTCATATGACGGCGGCACTTTAAGCAGGGCAGGCGCGCGATCGCGTGCACGCCGCCTTGCACTGCCGGTGTCGGGGTGTCCCCGGGACACCCCCCGTCACCGGCAGGGGGGAAACAGCCAATGGGCGTGGCTGTTTCCCACGTGATCGGCTGTGTTCCAATGACACAGCCGATCACAATGAAGGCGCCCACAAGATGACCGCGCATGCGCGATCGGGAGCGCGCAGCGCGGTCATGTCGGTGGCACTGTGTTCCGTAGGTAGGTAGTAAACAGTCACTGACAGTGACTGTTTACTATGTGATCGGCTGTGAATCCATTCACAGCCAATCACAAAATGTAAACAAAGAGCAGTAACTCACTGTTACTAGCTCTTCTCCCCTCATACAGTTTCCAGTGTGAGGGGAGAAGAGCTAGAAACAGTGAGTTACTGCTCTGTACACCTGTAAAAAGTAAAAGCACAGAAATAAATGTCCCCACACAGTCCTCAGCCCCCCCCCCCCAATGTCACCTGTCACCCAACAGTCACCTCATCAGTGCCCAGAAATTGACACCCATAAGGCTACGTTCACATGTGAGCGTAGCGATCATGGGCAGAATCACTGCGATTCTGCCCGCGATCCGGGAATCATTGCAAATCGCTGGACGCCTGTGCGTTGCCCGTGATTTGCAATGATTTCTGGATCGCGGGCAGAATCGCAGTGATTCTGCCAACGATCGCTACGCTCACATGTGAACGTAGCCTAAAGTTCACCGGTCACCAGAGACTGCCATCAGTACCGCCGTGCACCATCGCCCGTCACCTGTCACCCATCAGTGACCATCGCCCGTCACCTGTCACCCCATCAATCACTGTCACCTGTCACCCCATCAGTCATCGTCACCTGTCACCCCATCAGTCATCGTCATCTGTCACCCTATCAATCATCGTCACTTGACACCCCATCAGTGATCGTCACTTGTCACCCCATCAATCATCGTCACATGTCACCCCGTCAGTGATTGTCATCTGTCACCCCATCAATCATCGTCACTTGTCACCTCATCAATCATCGTCACCTGTCACCTCATCAATCATCATCACCTGTCACCTCATCAATCATCGTCACCTGTCACCCCATCAGTCATCGTCACCTGTCACCCCATCAGTCATTGTCACCTGTCACCCCATCAGTCATTGTCACCTGTCACCCCATCAGTCATCGTCACCTGTCACCCCATCAGTCATCGTCACCTGTTTGCCATATGCATGCAATCACTTACTGACCGCCTAACGACTATATGCGTCGGGCATTAAAAGCTAAATACTGGGGTTATGGCAGCAGATAGCCCCCATAACCCCGGTATTTTTTGAAACGGCGGGCGGTCGGCTTTCAGATAAGGGTGGTCCCAGTGGCGGATTCGCTGCGGAATTACCCTTACGGTGCAGGGGAAGAGGTGCCCCCCCCCTCCTGCCGCGTCCCAGACGTTTTCCCAGCTTACCGGACCCGCCGGCAGCGGGGAAAACTATCCGATCCCGGATCCTCAGAGACAGGAAGTGGAGTGAGGGCAAGATGGCCCTCACTCGACTCTATGGTCTTGGAGGACCGGAGCTACATCAAAAGACGTTGCCTAGCAACCGGTTTAAAGGGCCGCTTTTTTTTTTCCTTTTTTTTTTTCCTCTTTCAACAATTTTTTTTCTTTTTTAGTGTAGTTGTGAGGTGTTCTTTTTGACCCCAGATCTCACAATAAAGAGGACCTGTCATGCCTATTTCTATTACAAGGGATGTTTACATTCCTTGTAATAGGAATAAAAATGATCAAAACATTTTTTTTTTTAAACTGTGTAAAAATAAAAAAATATTAAATAAAATAAATAGGAAAAAAAAATTAAAGCGCCCTGTCCCCGTTAGCTCGCGCGCAGAAGCAAACGCATACGCAAGTCCCGCCCACATATGTAAACGGTGTTCAAACCATACATGTGAGGTATCACCACGATCGTTAGAGCCAGAGCAATAATTTGAGCCCTAGACCTCCTCTGTAACTCTAAGCTAGTAACCTGCAGAAATTTTTAAAATGTTGCCTATGGGGATTTTTAAGTACCAATGTTTGGCGCCATTCTGTGAGCATGCGCAATTTTGAAGCATGAGATGTTGGGTATCTAATTACTCGGCGTAACATTATCTTTCACATTATGGAAAAAAATTGGGCTAAATTTACTGTTTTCTTATTTTTTAGTTAAAAAAAGTGAATTTTTTTCAAAAAAATCGCATTTGGAAGACTGCTGCGCAAATATGGTGTGATAAAAAATATTGCAACGATCTCCATTTTATTCTCTAGGGTCTCTGCTAAAAAAAATATATAATGTTTGGGGGTTCCAAGTAGTTTTCTAGCAAAAAAAATGATTTTAGCTTGTAAACACCAAGTGTCAAAAATAGGCCCAGTCTTAAAGTGGATAAATGGACAACTTTGTGTAAAGCGCTACTTGGATGTTAGGCCTATGTATGTGGCCAGGCTGTGAAAAAGTGTTACACATGTGGTATCGCCATACTCAGGAGGAATAGCAGAATGTATTTTGGGGTGCAATTTTTGCTATGTACATGCTATGTGTTAGAAATATTGCATAAATGGACAGCTTTGTGTAAAAAAAAATGTGTTTTCATTTTCTTTCCACATTTTCCAAAAACTTGTGGAAAAAAATGACATATTCAAAAGACTCATTATGCCACAAAAATTATACGTTGGGCTGTTTGCTTTCCAAAATGGGGTCATTTTATGGGGGTTTCCATTGTCCTGGTGCTCCAGGGCCTTCAAAAGTGCGATAGGTTGTCAGGAAATTATATGTGTAATTTGTGCTCCTAGAATGCCGGACGCTGCTACTTGGATGTTAGGCCTCTGTATGTGGCCAGGCTGTGAAAAAGTCTCACACATGTGGTATCGCCATACTCAGGAGGAGTAGTAGAATGTGTTTTGGGGTGTAGTTGCAAGTATACATGTGCTGTGTGAGAGAAATAACCTGTTAATACGGCAATTTGTAAAAAAAAAAAAAAAAAATCTTCATTTTGCAAAGCATTGTGGGAAAAAACTACAACTTCAAAAAACTCACCATGCCCCTTATTAAATACCTTGGAATGTCTACTTTCCAAAAAGGGGTCATTTGGGGGGTATTTGTACTTTCCTGACTTTTTAGTGTCTCAAGAAATGAGATAGGCCTTCAGTACATCAGGTGTGATCAAGTGTGATCAATTTTCAATGATTCGCACCATAGCTTGTGGACTCTATAACTTTCAAAAAGACCAAATAATATACACTTACTTGGGTTATTTTTACCAAAGATAAGTAGCAGTATAAATTCTGGCCAAAATTTGTGAAGAAAAATGACTAATTTGCAAAATTTTATGACAGAAACAAAGAAAAATGCGTTTTTTCACGATATTTTCAGTGTTTTTTTATTTATAGCACAAAAAATAAAAAACCCAGTATTGTTTAAATACCATCAAAAGAAAGCTCTATTTGTGTGAAAAAAAGGACACAATTTTTGTATGGGTACAGTGTTGCATGACTGAGTAATTCTCAGTCAAAGTGTGAGAGCGCTGAAAGCTGAAAATCGGTTTTGGACAGGAAGGGGGTGAAAGTGCACTGTAGGCAAGTGGTTAAACTGATTTTTCTCTTTTATTATTTTCTGTTCCTGTAAGAACTACAATCAACTGCTGGACTGGGCGACGGACTGGATATTCTAGATCAGGGGTCTTCAAACGATGGCCCTCCAGTTGTTCAGGAACTACAACTCTCATCATGCCTAGTCATGTCTGTGAATGTCAGAGTTTTATAATGCCTCATGGGATTTGTAATTCCGCAACAGCTGGAGAGCCGTAGTTTGAGGATCCCTGTTCTAGATCCTTACGGTCTCCCCAGTCTCTGAAGTCCAGCCAGCGAGCACGTGCAGACCTCAGCTCCGCGCTAGGTTTGGCTGCGACATAGTCCCACTGGATGGGGGCTGGCCTGCGAGTTAAACGTCTCGTGAGGACACATATGACCGGGTCCAGGCCTGAGTCGCAGCCTGCCTCCTGGCCCACAGCACCCTCATTCTGATGGAGAGGTGGTCTGCCTGGAGCGGTGCCCACCCAGTTCCATGGTATGGTAAGTAGTGTCCCCCAATTCCCTGGTGGCCTTTTGGAGTGGATGTGGGCCCTTGCCTGGCACACAGCACCCCCCCAAAAGTCGGGGTCCCCTGTGTACCACCCCCCATCTACCCACACCTAACTCCCTCCCTCCTGTTCCCCCCATAGGGTGGCCATACCTGTCCAGGTGTGTTTTGGGGGTGTCAAGCAGGAAACGGGGCCGGGGGTGGGGGGGGGCGCCTGCTGGCAGCTGAACGCACAGTTTGTTGGGGGGGTTTCTTGGTGGTGGCTCCTGCCAGGGCCCCACTTTACTGTTAAGACGTCCATTGGTCACCTGTGGGTCCCGGGAGCCAACTGGGCGCTGCCTGGAGCCACAATTTTGCCGTGGATGGCTAGCTGTGTATTCAGCGGCCATGTTTGTGTAGTCTGACGGCCATTTTTCTTGTAGTTTCCCATTGATTAGCACGGCGGCCATGTTATTAGAGCCCTGTGGGCGGTGACTGGGGCGGTGAACCCCTAGTGCTGACTCCTGGACTTCCTCATTCTCTCTGATTGCCGCATGGGTACAGCATCCAGCGCTCTGCTCTGTGATGATCGGGGGTGGTGAGTTATTGTGGGTGCCCTAAGGAATCTCCCTCTCTCTGCTATAGCAGCGATTCAGCTGTGCTGGGACTTGTAGTGCCGCTAGCACAGTGGCAGGGGGGTCACTAGCAGTGTTTTTTTCTACATTGCCTGTGTGGTTCCCTGGTCAACATGGAGTCCCTGGAGCAAATTTCATCCCCTGATCCCCTCTCAGGGCGACAGGCCCTTCTGGGTCCCAGTCCACCCTGTCTGCAATGGCGGCGGCTTTGGAGTAATTAGTGTCCAAGGTTGACTTGGTCCTGCAAAACAGAACCAGCAAAAAGCGTCCACTGCCCTCACCTGCCTCCTCTGTCTCCTCAGATTCTGAGTCTGATCTGGCTGCTGCAGATGCAAGTCACCCTGTTGGGTCTGCATCCACGCACCCTGAGTGCTCTGATAGTGAGGATGATTCCTTTTCCACTACAGCCACCCATGAAAAAGCGCTGGTGGAGGCACTGGTTGTATCAGAGGATGCAGCTGCGTCGGAATCGCCGGTCATTTTCAGTACCCGAAAATCCTCAAAAGCGGCAAAAGTTTTTTCTTTTCCCTCCTATTTTGACAAAATTGTCACAAATCAGTGGAGTTTCCCTAAACGCAATGTGGTGGTTCCTAAGCGTTTCGCTAGAAGGTACCCCTTTGAAGAGTCCCTTTTAAAAAAAAAGTGGACAGTCCCACCTGTGGTGGATTCCCTGGTTTCCAGACTGAACAAATCTACCCTGATTCAGGTGGAGGAGTCCTTGGTTTTGAAAGACCCTTTTGATAGGAAGGTGTTCGGCACATGTTTACTCAGCCTGGTTTTGGGCATAGACTGTGCTCAGGGGGTTTTTGACTCTGGAGAAGTCTAGGGTACCAATCAACGTACTGGAACTGCGGGCGATCAGACTTTGTCCGGCCCATTGGATGGTTCGTCTTCAGGGGTTTCTGGTACAGATTCAGACAATGATCAGACAGTGTCACGGCTGTGGTATATGTCAATCATCAAGGGGGCACAAAAAGTGTCCTAGCAGCTCGGGAAGTAGCCGGCATTCTAAGGTGGGTGGAATGTTTCGCTCCAGCTCTCTCTGTGGATATTCCAGGGGTGGAAAATTGGCTGGCGGATTACCTCAGTCGACAGGCCTTGGACCAAGGAGAATTGTCACTTCATCTGGAGGTGTTTCATCAGCTGTGTCTCCAGTGGGGAACTCCCGAGGTGGACCTGTTGGCCTCTCATCTCAACAGGAAGGTGCAGAGATTATTGGCAACGTCTTTATACGCTTTTCCCCCTCTCAAACTTCTTCCAAGACTTCTCCGACGGATCGAGGCAGAAGGGATTCCGGTCATCCTGTGGCCCCAGACTGGCCTCGCCGGTCTTGGTACGCTGACCTGGTATGGCTGGTCGGCGATGTCCCTTGGCGACTCCCTCTCAGGGAAGACCTGTTGGCCCAAGGGCTGATCTTCCATCCTGCTTTACAGTCACTGGCTTTAACTGCTTTGCTGTTGAAAGCCAGGTGCTGAAGGATAGGGGGTTGTCTGACTCTACCTCTAGAAAGATTTACCATCGCGTCTGGAAGTCGTATATTGCGTGGTGTGAGTCTCTGGGGGTTTCTTCACGTTCCTTTTCTGTGGCCCGAATTTTGGCGTTCCTCCAAAGAGGTGTGGAACAACGCTTGGCTTTGGGTACCATCAAGGTCCAGGTTTCGGCCTTAGCAATTTTCTTTCAACATCCTTTGGCTACGCATTCCTTGAATCACACTTTTCTTCAGGGGGCTCACCACTTGACTTCACTGTGTGGTCTTCGTTGCCACCGTGGTACCTCAATTTGGTACGGTCAATTCTTCAGAAACCGCCTTTTATAAATATTTGCCAAATTCCTCTGCTTACATTGTCCCAAAAGGTAGCCTTCTTGGTGGCGATTACATCCGCAGGACTTGAGGCTTCACTCACTGTCAGTCGTTCTTTCCTAAGGTTGTCTCTGGTTTTCATCTGAATGGAGACATCGTGTTGCCTTCCCTGTGTCCTAAGCATCCTAAGGAGATTGCCTTGCATTCTCTGAATGTGGTTCAGGCGACCAGAGTGTACTTGGCGGCAACCGAGTAATTTAGGAAATCCGACTCACTTTTTTCCTTACGGATGGACCTCGCAAGGGGTTGGCCGCGTCTGCTGCGACCATTTCCAGATGGATCAGGCAGACAGTAGTGCAGGCCTATTCAATCAAGGGTCAAGTTCCTCCTTTCCCTGTTAAGACGCATTCTACACGTGCGCTTAGGGCCTCCTGAGCCTTCCACCATCAGGCGTCAGTGATGCAGGTTTCCAAGGGGCCACTTGGCCGTCTGTGTACACTTTCACAAAATTTTACAAAGTAGATGTGCTGGCGTCTGCAGATGCTGCTTTTGGTTTTGCAGGCTGCTGTTTGAGAGAACTAGTCCTCTTTCAGGGTGTTTTTTTTCAGGTGAGCTCCATGTTACCTTGTTGGCGGTGTTTTTTCCAACCCCTCATGTTTGACACTGCTTTGGGACATCCCAATGGTCAAGAAGATTCTGGAGCTGTGTCTGTCAATGAACGAAAGAGAAAATTGGATTTTTGTCTTACCATAAAATCCTTTTCTCTGATGTTCATTGATGGACACAGCACCCACCCATCTATTGAGTTGGGTTATTTTTCTTCTGACACTGCTTGCAACAAAACTGAATGCCTATAGCATAAAGTGGTAGTATACCCCCTGGGACTGCCCCATAGGCATGGTAAAGCTTTTTCCTGCCTAGTGTCCTACTCATGTAGAGGGCAGCATAACCCAGTGATCAAGAAGATTCTGGAGCTGTGTCTGGCAATGAACATCAGAGAAAAGGATTTTACAGTAAGAAAAAAATCAAATTTATTTTTTCCTTGCATGTCCCCCTCAGATCTGCAGCGACTTCACTTCCAAGTGCACTTGCAGTGCACTTGTAGTGCACAGTGAATTTGCCTTTAGTAAAAAAAAAAAACCTTTGTCTCATTGTGAAAGTGTTCATCTTGGGTGAGGAAACAGGAATTTGCTTCCTTATGTCGAAGCTGTCCCCCCTGATGAATGGTGGTCTGAAAGCTGTTGGGGGACTATGTAAGAAGAAGCAGGAAGGTACAGGAAGCACCTATACTTGATGAAGCAGGGAGATCATTACACTGCTTTTCCTGGTTTTCTCTTCAGTCTCCTGTTGTACTCTGCACTTACTAAGTGGTGTCCACATTCCCAGCTGGGCGTAGCCGGCGGGGCGCGACCTGGTTCCAGCTTGCTGCAAGGCCATCCCCATCATCAGGGGCCCTGGTGAAGAAGCAGGCTGGGGCTTAGACTCCACACCCTTGGGAACCCCGAGTTGGTGATCTACAAGGGCTCACTATTACAGACTCTTGACAGATGCAGCATGAGCCAGCCTGTCAGATGTAGTGTCAGCCCCACTGTACCCACTAACTTTTGCACAGAATATTACATAGAATGGTATTTATTATATATTGTATACACAAATTGTGTTCGTAATGATGATGGGCTGCTTTTGGACATTCTAGCTGTTTAAAAATTCCAGAATTCCTGCGTCTCTCAACAGATGATATACTGTAAAACCTTTTTCTTGAAGTCTATTGAGGGACATGAGAATTCAGGAATTCGGAAACAGTCTGGGCATACTGCAGCCTGCAGTAGGTTTGGACACTGTCAAACAGAAAAACCTATTAAAGGTCAGCCACTGTATAACTTGTCCTTTACCTGCCACGCTTCAGTTTTGTGAGCAAGCAGTTTATAAAATCAACGATCAGAGAGGGGTGGGACCTTCAAGAAAAACTTTTTACAGTATGTACAAAGATCTTATGTTCTTTTTCGTCCATTGAACATGTTGAGACATCCAAAAGCAGTCCAACTAAGGGGTGGGCAACAGCCAATAATGTATCTAAGATAGAACCAGAAGTCATCTGTAACAAACAGAAGAACCAACGCCTGAACATGAACCACAAGAGGTGACAAGAAGTCAGACCAGGACAAGAATCATTGCCAAGGGAAATAAATACCTCCAAAGATACAGCATTAGAACTCGTAAGCCAAAGCAACCACCAACAGGTGAAATAATATAACTGCCCAAACTAGGGAGAACAGACCTACTACAAGATTAGCCAACAAAGAGAGCACAGGAAGTTTTCCCAGCCTGAAAGCCGATCCCTAAGGGAAAAGTAGACAACAGGTTCACAAGGTAATACCTGTCTAAGGAAGAAAGGCTCTAATAAAGAGCCATTCACACCTGTAGAAGATTATCAAGATAGAGGACTGTAAAGCATAATATAGCATAATAACTCAATGGGATGGACAAGGATCTAAGGAGTTGGAGAAAACACCAATGGAAGCTAATCAGAAAGACTGACAAAGGAGGAAAAGGGCACAATAAGTAATCCACATTAAAATAGACAGGACTGGGAGGACAACCATCTCATGCTGGTGCAGCAAAGGCAGAAAACAGTAGCATGAGCATAACTGTCCCAGGGGCACCCAGTGGTGTCACCAGAACCTGAAAGGGAAAAAATCTGCAGGTCCTGTCTACCTGATGCTGGACATGGGAATACAAGTTTTGTAAACCGCCATTTCTAGACTGTAAGCTCTAACGAGCAGGGCCATCCAATTCCTCCTGTATTGAATTGTATTGTAACTATATTGTCTTCCCTCATATTGTAAAGCGCTGCGCAAACTGTTGGCGCTATATAAATCCTGTATAATAATAATGACCAGCCAATGTGTTCACAGCTGTTGAGCGAAGGGGAGGAACCTTATGCAGATTTAGGACAGCAGCAGAGAAGAAATTAAGGAAGTTTCTATAGAGGCTGTAAATCATCAGTCTATAAAAAAAAAAAAAAAAAAAGGATCAACATTTATCAACATTGTTAAACCTCCTAGATAACTATAAACACAATGTTTTACAATGTATCATTTCATTCTAGGTTTAGCCCCCGTTCACATGCAGGCGACGCTACTTCGCACCGCGACCTCCGAGGTCGCGGTGCGAGCAGCGCGCCGTGACCTCAGAGCGGCCGCCACGGACTTCATAACATTGAAGTCTATGGCGGTCGCCTCCTGGTCGCCCCAAAGAAGCTCTGGACCCTTTTTCTAAGTCGGAGCGACTTGTGTCGCTCCTATTAGAACGGGTCCGCAGCTTCCCTATGGGAGGCGACCTAAGGCGACCTGTGAGGCGACCAGGTCGCCTTAGTGTGAATGGGGGCTAAAGCAATGAACTGTAAGTGAAGGCAGTTTAACCTCTTAAGGCTGCATTCACATGTCAGCGTATTGATCGTGGGCAGAATCGCCGCAATTCCACCCACGATCCGGAAATCATTGCAAATCGCGGGACGCATGTGCGTTGCCCGTGATTTGCAATAGCACCCCAAACGCTGTGCGATGTTGCCGCAATTTCCGCCTGCCGAATCGCGGTAACATCGCACAAAAAAAAAATCGCGGGACGCATTACGCCCAAAAAAGTACAAGAGCTTCTTTGGAGCGTAATGCGTCCTGCAATTTTTTTTGCGCGATGTTACCGCGATTTGGCAGGCGGAAATCGCAGCAACATCGCACAGCGTTTGGGGTGCTATTGCAAATCACGGGCAACGCACATGCGTCCCGCGATTTGCAATGATTTCCGGATTGCGGGCGGAATCGCGGCGATTCTGCCCGCGATCAATACGCTGACATGTGAATGCAGCCTCAAGACTAAGACTTTTTCTGACACAAGTTAAAGTATTTTTTGCTAGAAAATTATTTAGAACCCCCAAACATTATATACAGTATCTCACAAAAGTGAGTACACCCCTCACATTTTTGTAAATATTTTGTTATATCTTTTTATGTGACAATACTGAAGAAATGACACTTTGCTACAAAGTGAGTCTACAGCTTGTATAACAGTGTAAAATAGCTGTCCCCTCAAAATAACTTAACACACAGCCATTAATGTCTAAACCGCTGGCAACAAAAGTGAGTACACCCCTAAGTGAAAATGTCCAAATTGGGCTCAATTAGCCATTTTCCCTCCCCGGTGTCATGTGACTTGTTTCAAGAATTGTTTCTCTACATAAAGATGGCCTAGGCTATAAGAAGATTGCCAAGACCCTGAAACTGAGCTGCTGCACATTGGCCAATACCATACAGTGGTTTAACAGGACAAGTTCCACTCAGAAAAGGCCTTGCCATGGTCGACCAAGGAAATCGAGTGCACGTGCTCAGCGTCATATCCAGAGGTTGTCTTTGGGAAATAGACTTATGAGTGCTTCCAGCATTGCTGCAGAGGTTGAAGGGGTGGGGGATCTGTTGGCCAGTGCTCAGACCATACGCCGCACACTGCATCAAATTGGTCTGCATGGCTGTCTTCCCAGAAGGAAGCCTCTTCTAAAGATGATGCACAAGAAAGCCTGCAGACGGTTTGCTGAAGACAAGCAGACTAAGGACATGGATTACTGGAACAATGTCCTCTGGTCTAATGAGACCAAGATAAACGTATTTGGTTCAGATGGTGTCAATTGCGTGTGGTGGCAACCAGGTGAGGAGTACAAAGACAAGTGTGTGTTGCCTCCAGTCAAGCATTGTGGTGGGAGTTTCATGGTCTGGGGCTGCATGTGTGCTGCCGCCACTGGGTAGCAACAATTCTTTGAGGGAACCATGAATGCCAACATGTACTGTTACATACAGAAGCAGATCATTATCCACTCCCTTCAAAGACTTGGCCGCAGGGTAGTATTCCAACATAACAACAACCAAATACACCTCCAAGAGGACCACTGAGTTGCTAAAGAAGCTGAGGGTAAAGGTGATGGACTGGCCAAACATATTTCCCCGACCTAAACACTATTGAGCATCTGTGGGGCATCCTCAAACGAAAGGTGGAGGAGTGAAAGGTCTCTAACATCCACCAGCTTCGTGATGTCATCATGGAGGAGTGAAAGAGGACTCCAGTGGCAACCTGTGAAGCTCTGGGGAACTTCATGCCCAAGAGGGTTAAGGCAGTGCTGGAAAATAATGGTGGCCTTACAAAATACTGACACATTGGGCCCAATTTGGACATTTCCACTTAGGGGTGTATTCACTTTTATTGCCAGCGGTTTAGACATTAATGGCTGTGTGTTGAGTTTTTTTTGAGGGGACAGCAAATTTTCACTGTTATACAAGCTGTACACTCACTACTTTACATTGTAGCAAAGTGTCATTTCTTCTGTGTTGTCACATGAAAAGATGTAATTAAATATTTACAAAAATGTGAGGGGTGTACTCACTTTTGTGAGATAGTGTGTATATATATATATATTTTAACAGAGACCCTAGAGAATAAAATGATGATCGTTGCAATCTTTTATGTCAGACTGTATTTGTGCAGAAGTCTTTCAAACACATTTTTTTGGGAAATGAATTTAAAATAAACTAAACGGTAAAGTTAGCCCAATTTTTTTGTATAATGTAAAAGATGATGTTATGCTGAGAGTCGTTGATAAATCGTGAGAGAATCGTGATCTTTATTCTAAGCAAAAAAATTGTGATTCTCATTTTATCCAGAATTGTGCAGCTCTACCTATGAGTGCTGCCAGCATTGCTGCATAGGTTGAAGGGGTGGGGGGTCAGCCTGTCAGTGCTCAGACCATACGCCACACACTGCATCAAATTGGTCTGCTTGGGTGTCGTCTTAGACAGAAGCCTCTTCTAAAGATGATGCACAAGAAAGGCCGCAAACAGTTTGCTGAAGACAAGCAGACTAATGCCCTGTACACACGTGCAGATCGTCGGCCGAACGATTGGTCGTCTTTTGTCCCCGGGCTGTCGTGTCTGTTGAAAAGTGCAAAAGACTGCACAAGAATTTTGTCCGCCGACTACAGCCGACTGCAGAAGTGATGTCATGTGATGGTTAACTTTCCCTGTGTTTTTTCTTTTCTGAGCATGCCCAGTCTTGCACATCTGCTGTCTGTCGGCCGAATTCTGTATTGACTGGCGAACAATCGGCCGCTCTGGTGTCGGCATACAAAAATTTTAATGCTTGCACGACAGATTCTTTTCGGCCGAAAGTGCGCCGTCGGCTGTCGGAAGCATCATACTAACAAGCCGAAAATTGGCCGATCGTTCGGCGGCCGAACATTTTCGGCCGACAATCTGCACGTGTGTACGGGGCATAAGGACACGGATTACTGGAACCATTTCCTGTGCTCTGATGAGACCAAGATAAACTTTTTTGGTTCAGATGGTGTCAAGCGTGTGTGGCGGCAACCAGGTGTGGAGTACAAAGACAAGTGTGTCTTGCCTGCAGTCAAGCATGGTGGTGGGAGTGTCATGGTCTGGGGCTGCATGAGTGCTGCCAGCACTGGGGAGCTACAGTTCATTGAGGGAGCCATGAATGCCAACATGTACTGACATACTGAAGCAGAGCATGATCCTCTCCCTTCAGAGGCTGGGCCACAGGGCGGTATTCCAACGTGAATCGTTCAATAATTTTTCACTGCTTAATAAACGGGCACCAGTGATTTTCTCGTACTGTAATCTCGCTATGTCTCACGAGATTACATGCAGTCCATTCACTTTTACACAGATCTTGGCCATTTTCAGAGGAAAAACTTCTCTGTTCTCCCTGTGAGAAGTGAAGTTCTCTGCTTCATAAAAAGGGTGCCAGAGGAGATCATTTTCCTCTGAGAACTGCCGAGAAGTGAACTGAGAAAAAAATTCTCAGTTTCATAAACTTACACCCAATACATTACTGGAGGCAAGCTCGGTTTTTTATTTTTTTTCCTTTTTTCAAAACATCAATAAAAAATAATTTTTCTATGGCCTAACCATGGAGTATGTAATACCCTACCTGGCAGCTTTCTGGGATGGGAAAGTGAGATACCGTTTATATGCAAAGGACACCCCTGTCACTTCCACAATTATGGGAACCATAATTAATTAATTATGCAAAAAAATGGTTAGTTTAACCAACAAGTGATTCTATACATTACCTTTAAGCCTTGTACGAAAATTGGTCTGTTCAGCTGACTTTAGTCCGTGTGTACAGTTGTCTGCTCTACAGAAGCCTCATGACTGGCTTCTTTTGAACATGCATGTTGGAAAACCAGCATCTGATCAGCACTGGCAGTCGCTGGCTGCGAACACTGATCAGTGTGTTCTTGGGGGGAGGATCAGAATACAACAGCACAGTGAGGGAGATCGCTGCACTAACATCACTTGTGCTAGTATGGTGATCACTGTTTTTTTTTTTTTCAGTCCACTGGGTTGAACGAAAGAAAAACATTTCTAGTGTGTACCCAGCTTTAGGCTTCGTTCACACCAGTGCGTTGCAGGAACAGACACAAAATCACATGCTGTTCGTAATGCACTTGCTGCCCTTTTGCAGTTGCACGGAGGTGCCATTAATTCATAATCGTGCTAATGCACATGCATTCATGTGCACCAAAACTCATGGTACCACAGTACCATGGGGCACTGCGATTTTTATAACGTCGTTTACCTCTTTTGCTCCTTTCTCACACTGAAGGTAGACCATCTAAAAAAATGGGTTCTCCTAAACATGATAAGTGAAAATGTGCAAAAAAGCATGCACGCTTCTGTTGCACTTACGACTTTTCAAAACAACTAATGCAATAACATAATTATTGGATGAAAGGCCAATACTGGCCATACACTATGCGAAAAAAAAAAAAAACCACTGTTTGTGAGAGCAAATGATAGTGCCATCATGTAATGACCGATAAATCGTTTAATGGACGTAAATGAATCCCTTTTTTGTTTGTTTTTTTTCACATATACCTTGTGCAAACAGTGTGGATGAGAAACACATTAACCTTTCAATTTTTCGCTCATTCTGGAGAACATTTCCAAACTTGCCCTTCGTTTTTTCAGCTCAAAAATGTCACAACTGATTACCGATTTGTGCCCATTAACTGGCCAAAAAACAAATAAACTGTCCAAATTACTGAATTTTGGACGATTTTTCGTATAGTGTTTGGCCAGTATTCGTTTAAAGCGGTACTAAACCTGAAAGCAAATATTTATTATATTGCAGATTACCAAATAGGTGTGATGGCTGCATTCGTTTTTTTTTTTTTTTTTTTTAAGGCTTTCTTCTAATATCATATGGGGATCTGGCCAGTAAGTCTGTTGTTTTTTAAAAGAACAAGTTTTCTTGCATATGTATAAGTTAAATGGATGAGACAAACCATTCAACACTGGCAGGGGCGCTTAGTTTAATCAGCTTTATTTATGTAAAAACTTTATCTCAAAAGGAAAAGACTGTTTGTTGGTAAAGTATTACTGGAGTTCAGCTTAACTTGTTAGTGTATCTAAGACTGAAAGTTCATCTAACACCCACCTTTTCCTAGACTGACAGTGCTTATGTATAAAGGTGCAATAAAAATATAACACTTTCCTTTGTTAAATAAACCATTTTTTTTAGCATTTGGTTCCAAAAGAGGGACAGTATCTCCTAATAATGGACAGTTACGAGCTATGTGATACCATCCAAAGATAATGTGGATTTGGCCCAAGAAAACTACTATTTAAACATTATCAGTTAGCTTTAACTAAATTAAAAAAGAATAGCGCGCAAATGCTCCATGGGTTAGAAAGGCTGGATTCATCTCTTTATCATGGATAGTGTAGGACCCACTGATAATGGGGTACTTTGACGCAGTAGTGGGCTTGAGCACGATATGGCCATATGGTGGGACCAAACCCCCATTTTTATTTATGGACTCTCTTCAGATTTGGTAGTAATTTCCTTTGCATTTGCGCGCTATTCTTTTTTAATATACATGTCTTTTGGTTCATAGCTGCAGCAGCTTTGGAAATACATGGGTATGCTCCCCCAATTTTTTTGCCAGCTTTAACTAAATTGCATGTGTTATTACTTTAGCTGCAGACTTTCAGCTTTAATTTGAGGGTATTTACATCCAAATCAGGTGAAAGGTCTAGGAATTACAACAGTTTGTATATGTGCCTCCCACTTTTTAAGGGACCAAAAGTAATGGGACAATTGGCTGCTCAGCTGTCCCATGGCCAGGTGTGTCTTATTCCCTCATTATCCCATTTACTAGGAGCAGATAAAAGGTCCAGAGTTCACTTCAAGTGTGCTATTTGCATTTGGAATCCGTTGCTGTCAACTCTCAATATGAGATCCAAAGAGCTGTCACTATCATTGAAGCAAGCCATCATTAGGCTGAAAAAACAAAACAAACCCATCAGAGAGATAGCAAAAACATTAGGTGTGGCCAAATCAACTGTTTGGAACATCCTTAAAAAGAAAGAACGCACCAGTGAGCTCAGCAACACCAAAAGACCTGGAAGACCACGGAAAACAACTGTGGTGGATGACCGAAGAATTCTTTCTCTGATGAAGAAAACACCCTTCACAACAGTTGGCCAGATCAAGAACACTCTCCAGGAGGTAGGTGTATGTGTGTCAAAGTCAACAATCAAGAGAAGACTTTACCAGAGTGAATACAGAGGCTTCACCACAAGATGTAAAACATTGGTGAGCCTCAAAAACAGGAAGGCCAGATTCGAGTTTGCTAAACAACATCTAAAAAAGCCTTCAAAATTCTGGAACAACATCCTATGGACAGATGAGAAGAAGATCAACTTGTAGAAGAGTGATGGGAAGAGAAGAGTATGGAGAAGGAAAGGAACTGCTCATGATCCAAAGCATACCACCTCATCAGTGAAGCATGGTGGTGGTAGTGTCATGGCGTGGGCATGTATGGCTGCCAATGGAACTGATTCTCTTGTATTTATTGATGATGTGACTGCTGATAAAAGCAGCAGGATGAACTCTGAAGTGTTTCGGGCAATATTACCTGCTCATATTCAGCCAAATGCTTCAGAACTCATTGGATGGCGCTTCACAGTGCAGATGGACAATGACCCGAAGCATACTGCGAAAGCAACCAAAGAGTTTTTTAAGTGAAAGAAGTGGAATGTTATGCAATGGCCAAGTCAATCACCTGACCTGAATCCGATTGAGCATGCTTTTCACTTGCTGAAGGCAAAACTGAAGGGAAAAGGCCCCAAGAACAAGCAGGAACTGAAGACAGTTGCAGTAGAGGCCTGGCAGAGCATCACCAGGGATGAAACCCAGCGTCTGGTGATGTCTATGCATTCCAAACTTCAGGCTGTAATTGACTGCAAAGGATTTGCAACCAAGTGTTAAAAAGTGAAAGTTTGATTTATGATTCTTAATCTGTCCCATTACTTTTTGTCCCTTAAAAAGTGGGAGGCACATATACAAACAGTTGTAATTCCTACACAGTTCACCTGATTTGGATGTATATACCATGAAATTAAAGCTGAAAGTCTGCAGTTAAAGCACATCTTGTTTGTTTAATTTCAAATCCATTGTGGTGGTGTATAGAGCCAAAAAGATTAGAATTGTGTTGATGTCCCAATATTTATGGACCTGACTGTATATATATTTATGTAAGGGGACTATTATTTATTAACATTAGTGGGGATCGTGTACTCAGCAGTGATAATTTATCACTGCTTGTTAAAGCGGGCCAGTAATTTTCATACTACGGTAATCTCGCTTTGTCTCACGAGATTACAGGCGCTCCCATTCACTTCTACACAGATCTCGGCAGTCCTCCGAGAAAACAGTTCTCCTCTGATCACCCTGGGAGAACTGAAGTTCTCCACTTCATAAAAAGGGTGCCAGAGGAGATAATTTTCCCCGGAGAACTGTAGAGAAACAAACAGAGAAAAAAATTCACCCTTTCATAAACGTACCCCTTTATTTGTTATTTGTTTTTATGCTAGCGCTGTTTTAAAATTGGGTTCATACATATTGTCTAAGTTTTGTCAACAGCAGCTGCATCACATACATTTTTCCTTTTTTATATATATTTTTTAGCGCAGGTTTATATTTTATAGTTTCTGCTACATATGTTTGGTAAAAAAATCGCAATAAGCGTATTTTGATTGGTTTGCGCAAAAGTTATCGCAGCTACTAACTACGGGAAAGATTTATGTCATTTTTGTCATTTTTATTGTTTTTTTTTACGAGTAATGGCGGCGATCTGCGATTTTTTTTGCAGGACTGCGACATCGTGGCCGACAGTTCGGACCCTTGACTGACATTTTTGCCACTTTTGGGGGGACCAGTGACATTACTACAGTAATCAGTGCTATAAATATGCACTGTTTCTGTAATAATGGAAGGAAAGGGGTTAACTTTATTGGTGATCAAGGGGTTAAATGTATGCCTGGTGCTTACTGACGTGTGTGGGGGGAGGGGACTGTGTGACACAGGCACAGATCGCAGGTTCAGCTATGCTGAATCCTGTAATCTGTCCCTGCCTGTCACATAGGAGATCCGCCCGCATTGTTTACACAAGCGGGCAGATTTCCTCACTCGATCCCTGACGATCGGGGAAGAGTGGCAGTGATCACCGCAAGCCCCTCTGTAACAGCATGCTTTTCCATAAGCTCTTAAAGTGCAACTGCGGTTTAACTATAAACTCACAAATGTCATTTAGACTGCGCATACAAGGAAGACCAGGCCAAACATTTTGTAAATACCTTTTGATCCTGCCAGTAGAACTTTGTTTGCTAGAATGACAACACTATTCCTTCTCAGTGAAATCATTTCAGGGTTGTTTCCCTTGGTGCTGCTACTGCAGTTGCTGTTAGCTGTTAGCACCGTTGACACCCCTATCAGTGAATAGCAATGCTTAGCTCTGACTTAATAGCAAATTTCTCTAGCCAGGAGATCAGGAAAAAGATGTAAAAGCCATGCTCCATTCTTTCCACCTCTTTCATAAATATGGGCAAATAACAGTGACATACATTTCTTTTTTGCTTTTGGTCAGATAAATGCATATTTATGTGTTTTGTTCTAGTCTATCAGCCAGATCTTTCTTTAAAGGTATCTTGAGCCATATGGTTACTGTAATTAGAAACCTTTTTTTCGTGTCAACCTTCTTAGTGTTTCTGTGTATTAATAACATATTCATGTGCTAACTACAAAGGTGTGAAAAAGGAAAACTTGTCTGTTTCTCGACTTCGTCTTATGACAGATCTTCTTCTGCAATAAGGAATATAATTAACAGGCTTAGCTAACAGCAAATAATAAACAGACAGAACTTTGATGTACTTGCTAGGTTTTTTTAGGTTCTTGAAGTCAGCTGTGAACTGGTCATAAAACTGGGTTTGTATGCTCTAAGCAGAATTAATTATATACTCTGTCTCCTTTTTTCTGCAGTAAACAGATCTAATGCTTATAAGGTGCTTTCATATTAGCATAATAGTTTTAGTCACCTTCCAGTTGTCCTTTCTCAATGCAATCTTAATTCCTTAAACTAAATTCCAGCCAGACAGCTAACTATTAACTATAAATGTATGTATTGGAACTGTCTTACTTGCCAAAATATTTTGTTCAACCCGCATTGTGATCCAGGAAAACCTGTCAGCAAACACAGCCAGGCCCTGCAATCGATGGGACAGCTCTCCAGACCACCACTTGAGCACTGAGCAATGCAGTCTCATTTTGAAGCCACCCCGCTGAAGGAGGGATGAGATTAGTCTTTTCTCCCCATCTATCAGGAACCTTAAATTGATGGACAACACTGTGCAATATGGTAGAGTCTAATAGGCTCAAAGTGCTGCACCTTCATTTCCCAGCGTGAGATTCTATAGTATAGTCAGGGGCATAACTAGAAATCACAAGGTCCCATAGCAAAACATTCAGTGAAACCCCAAAAGCAAGCTGGGGCTTCTCGGCCCCTAATTTGCAAGCATATTGTACGGCAGCGAACATAGCTCCATTATCTCACCTTCATGAAACGTACCAATTACCATTGTGGGCCACTATTGACCTGGTGGACTCTCACCCTATCCCCCATTCTCTATTCACCCCCATGAGAATAATAACCTGTGAAGCATTTAGATCTTCTCATGATATCCCCCTACGTGAACATTACAGTTACCTACAACTCAAGCACTTTCTTTAACAACTTTTGAAATCCTGACCCACTCCATATACATATACATATACATATACATAAAGGTAGTTACTTTATTCCTCAATTATCTTAATCAGGAAACCCCCAGTGTGGCCTTATTACCTACAATGGGAGAAAGATTTGGGAAGACAGCTAGATCCAGAGGACTGGCAGATCAGACCATAGCCCTTTCAAAATGTTCTAAAAACGTCCTTATATTGGAGAACGCCTACAAAGTACTATATAGATGGTACTATAAGCCAGCTAGGCTGGCATGATTTATTCCATTTTATTCTCTTCTTTGCGTGCGGGGATGTTCTCAGGAGGGAACTATGGCACATTATTGGTGGTCATGTCCTAAGGTATGCAGACTATGGGTCAGAGTTTACACCCTTCTTCGCAATATATTTCATACTAATATTAAAAGGGACCCTTCTTTGTAAACCAATTGTAGAATTGCTACATCTAGAATCCCAATTGGCTTTGCATCTTTTTACTGCAACTAAGTTGAGTATAGCGAAGGCTTTGAAAACCCCTGTACTTAGCTTTGAGGTAGTTAAGAACCGTATGAATGATATCATTGTAAATGATAAACTGACAGCTTTGGTTTCAGACACTCATGATAAATTCCCCAGGGTCTGGCAACCGTGGATAACATATTCCCAACCTAGATTTGATAATAATAATAAGTAAATCCCTGTCGCTAACCCCGCAGGACTCCTCTCCTTCTTCTCTTCCTGGTTTCTTTCCTTTTCTGTTCCCTTCTAATTCTCAGCGTTTACTCTAGTTCTTTTTTTAATTTATATCTGCCTTTATTGCCCACCAGATCGCTGGGCGTGGTTTTGATGCAAATGGTTACAGTGACCGCATCTTCTTATTGGTATATTGTATACCCATCTATTATGACAACCACTGTCTACGAGTTTAAATGCTTTGTACTCTTTAATATCCTGCTTGGGTGTCTTTGTTTTAGTCCACCATCTACTACAATGCAAAATGTTTACGTTTTCTCCATTAAGAACTTATTGTTATTAAGTTATTATTATTGGGGTAAGAAACCCCAATAGCAAAAAAATACTATTGTACAACACCCTAATTATTATGGCAGGTGACAATAGATTTGAGAGCACGGTAGTAAAGTTAAAGTAGGTGTTTAGTAGTGGTAGTAGGTGTGAAGATTTAAAGTATCTGTGGAGGGGAAGGGGGGCTCTTATTTTAGCCAGGAGCTAGAGAAAAAGGATAGATTTACATCAAGGGTAGTCTGTCTTTGAGAGGTGGTACTCTATCTGAACAACAAAAACTCACACATCACCAGGAGGCAGCACCCTATTTTTTCTTTTGCAAAATCAAGGGCCCAATAAAAAGTAAAAATACTCAGAAAAATATATTAAGACAAAATGTCACTGTAAAAGTATAAACTTGCCTACCAGAAGGCCACGTGCACACTTGAGATATGCTACTGTGTCATTTTTGCACCTTTTTATAGCGTGTTTTTGGAGTGGCACTATTCATTTAAATGGGCCTCCCTCAAAATCACGCTAAAGAAGCTCATGTACCAAATTTTGGACATGGGCCAAGCGTGTTTTCTGCCACACGGTTTTGCGTGTTTTTCACGTAGCAAATGCATGACTGCTACCCGTGTTTGAGATTGCCATGAAGAAATAATGACACAGCAAGGATGTTGTGCATTTTAGCTATTTTTTTGCATGTTTACAGAAATGCAGGGGGAAATGTATGTTTCTGCTACACCCAAGTGTGAACGGGGCCTAAAAGTTTACATTGTTGAGAAACTTGGCATCCAATGTGTGACGGACTGCCTGGGACCCTCCTTTAGTGCCTCCACTAAACTGTGCCTCCTGCCCTCCCAACCCTTCCAGCAGACCGATAGCTAATACCCGCCCTTTACCCCATATATTACTTTATTGAACAGAAATACAGGTTTTTATACACTTCAAAAATAGGGGCAGTCACCACATGAACAATAAAAACAAATATTACACATTGGGATAAACATCCTACAATGGTTAGGTAATGAGGTGCAGTTGGCACATGTCTAATCACATCTTGTAGAAATATCCAGGAGGATTAGCAAACAGACAGAAAAAATAGTTTAGTCAATTAACAACGGGAATGCATACCAATGGAGGCACAAAATGGGGAAAATACACAATGGGAAAAAGACACTTTGCACGTAAACAGGATAGGCAAACACAGGTACACATTATAACAGTAAATACATTACACTCTAAAAAACAGATTACACAAAACAGCAGTAGACCCCAGCATGAGGTTGTTTTGAGCTGATTATAATCTTCTGCTTTGAGTCTCTGAGTCTAGGAGGGGGTTGAATCAGTCAATGCTGGTTAGGGCTATTGATTCTATACCCTAACAAAACACAGAGGCCCCAAATCTGTATCTGGGTCCTCCAGTTCTCAGAGTCTGTGTGTTTCGGGGAGACATGGACTTTGATTACGAAATAAAACTACTCTAAAGGTCCCCCAGGCACACTCCTCCCAAAGAATAGAGCCCCCTCAAATGCCAGGGCCCATAGTCAGTAGGCAAGAGGCTAGCCTGCAGTCCCTTTCAAAAGCCTTCAATGAAGATTGTCTGTGCCCAACTGCCAATATTTGCTACATTTCAGTATGCCAGCATATACATCCCCCAGTTGAGAGTGGTATTTCTTCTTCCTTTCCCACCTACCTTCCGCTTCTTCCACCCCAAATGCAGTGGTGCAGGGATGCTGCAATGAGATATAGTTACCTGTTCTGGCATGCTAATCCCTGCCAGTCCTCCTCCCTGCCCCCCAGGCCAGGTGCTTGTATGTGATGTCATAAAAAAAGAGCCTGGAATGGACACAAGAATTAGATTTGTGTGTAGGGACACATAGCTATGTACCCTGCACTGCTCTGCATATGAGGGTAGAAGGGATGGCATGGCAGGGGCACACCTGCAAACCTATGATTGGAGGTTATATTACACTGTGTACTTCTTCCTTAACCACTTCTAGCCCTTAGGCTGTATATACAGCATTGGAAGCAAGGTGTTATACCAAGATCATTACTGCAGCTGCAGCCATAATCCTGGTATCATCTTTTTCAGCCAACGACAGGGTTACCAGGAGAAGTGATTGAGCGGCTATACAGCAGCCCAATCACTTTTACAGTGCTGGCAAGCCGCCATACCCCCTCTCCACCACAGCAGTCCCTCCCCACCACAAGGAATTCGTCACCTCCAGTTTCAGTTCTTTGTTTACCTGGTTGGTGTGACTAGGGAGGTAGTTGATCAAAACAATGTTTATGATGGCTGCCTTGGAGGGCAGAGGTGGGATAAGGGACCATATAGACTTCCCTCTCAATAAAGAGTACCTGTCACTACTCAAGATGTTGTTCATCCCTTTTGATAGCAAAACAAGGTGAATTGAAAAAAATAAATTAATAAAAGGTGTAAAAAAAAAAAAAAAAAAATTAAAACATTAGAAAAAAAAATAACATAAGAATTTAAAACTGGCACCCACACCCACACACATATGTAAATGGTGATGCACTGCCCGAGTTATCGCCCAAATGTCAGAGTGAGAACAATAATTCTAGCACTGGAGCTGACAACCTATAAAGGCTTTTAAAGCGTCCCCTATGGAGATTTTGAGGTACTGTACTTTGCTGCCATTTTACAGACGTGTAAAATTTTAAATTTTGACATGTTTGGTTTCTATTTACTCAGCACAACATCATTTTTTATATTTTACCAAAAATGGAGTATTATATTGTGTTGTGTACGCTAAAATGCATTTAAGTGTATTTTTTCCTGGAAATGCGTGCTTGATAAGTGGCTGTGCAAGTATTGTGCAACAATCACCATTTTATTCTCCATGGCTTTTGCTTTCAAAAAATACATAATGTTTGGGGGTTTAAAGTAATTTTCAAGGAAAAAATGATAATTTTAACATGTATATGAGAAATGCTAAAATTGCCCTGGCCAGCAAGTGGTAAAGTAGGCTCAATAAGGACTAGTTCGAATTAGTCACACACAGCTTTTGTCATGTGGGCAGCTGTCAGTCTGTCAGTCTGGCTGGGAGCAGTGTGATTCACATTTCAGCACACCACATGGTTTACTTTATTTTTTTTTTCTAACTTTATTTGAAGTGTTGCATAGCTGCAAGTCTTTGTCCAGTGGGCAAACAGGTTTACTAAAGGCAAATAGACTTTGCAAGTGCAGTTGCACCATTGTTGCCAACCCTTCGCAATTTTTTTTAATTTACAGAACCTAGAATATTTACTGACAAGCCAGATTTTTTTTACTGACAACCTGAAATATGACAGAAACTATTAAAAACAATCGAAATTTAACCCCCCCCCCCCTTCATGACCAGGGCCGTTTTTGTTTTTCAGCACTGTGTTCCTTTAACTGGCAACTGCCCAGTCTTGCAACACTATACACAAATAAAATGTAAAAATGTTTTTGTTTTTTACACAGAGTTTTCTTTTGGTGGTATTTGATCCCCCCTGGGTTTTTTTTATTTTTAATCATATATTTTTATTTATATAATTGAAGAAAAAAAAAACAATATGTTTTACTTTCTATTAGAAAACATATCCAATAAAAACAAGAAAAAATATCACATTTCTTAATACATTTAGGCCAAAATGCATTCTACTACATGCCTTTGTTTAACAAAAAAAAATAAAAAAGTGTAATTTTTGCGAAGGTCATACAGTAGCGTCTACAATCTATGGTATATATATATATATATATATATACTGGAATTTATGCAGCTCTAGACACTATACTGTAAAGGCAGTGATCAGTGACTTATAGTGAGACTGTGATAGAGTGGTGGGCAGTTTGGCACTAACAGACACTATCTGGGAGGGTCACTAACTGACACTGATGTCATGTCACTAGTGACACTAATACAGTGATCAGTGATAATATTGTACACTGACACTGTATTAATGACACTAGTTTGGAAGGAGTTGAATTATAGGGGCAATCAAGAGGTTACCTGTATGCCTAACACTGTGTATTGTTTGAAATGTGTGCTGCTTTTACTTTACTATCTGGCTGTTTTTCCTCCCTGCTTTTCAGGGAGAAGAAACAGCCAGATTGTTGTTCTCTGTACACAGAGTTCTCTGTGTTTGTAAACACAGACCTCTGTGTGTGATTGAACAGCTGATCAGTCAAGTTCAGCTGAAATCATTGGCTGAAATCTGCTGCCGAACTTGTGCTGTCTCCAATCACAGCACAGGTGGGCAGGATGCATGTGCATGCGCTTCCCACACATGGAAGAAGACCGTCCTGTACATGTACTTGATTGTGCAGTATATTAACTGTGAGAGGATGGCAGGTAGTTAAACAATATGTAAACATTAACACTACCCATAATAAGTTTTCTGCCTGGCTTCACAATTAAAAAGTCAGTGTGACAACAATGGAAGCACTGCTAAAACTGGCCATACATTATGTGGCTGAAGGAAAGAAAATTGCTTGATTATCCTATTCAGTAAAATCAGTGTTGATGGGGGAAACCCTCCCGCTGCATTATTGTATTATGACAGTGGGGAGGTTAGCTGTCAGCTATACTGTAGCCAGCGGCAGTGATTGTGCGAAAAAAAACCAACAGGTTAATTGCACTGAAGTCAATTGATAAACCAACTTCAGTACAACCAGCCTGCCCATAGATGGATCGAAATTTGGACAGTTCCTCCTGAACTGGCTGATTTTCGATCTGTCTAGTGTCAGCTTTAGATTATGAAAGACCTAGGGAATGGTTGGATGGGGGAAAAAAACACATGCTGAAGTGTGTGTAGCACACTGTGGCAAACAGTTGCAATGCTCAGAACCTGAGCCTAGCCCCTGTATACAATGCATACCTATAACAGTCCTTTTATTCACAAATTACTCCTAATTATGGTGTCACAGCTGACAATCTCTTGGACACAAACATATACCTCAGGATAAATTATCATTTTTCTTTCAAAAATTTAAAAATTTCTATTATTTTTTTCTTTTTTGCATAGATAATGATATCACTTTCAGCCTACCTTAACGAAGAACTTCATTAAAACCAGCAACTATTGAGACCATGAACACTTTGGTTAGGACTACATACAACATGTTTGAGTGCAGGAGTAAGTAATAAAAAACAGTGTCTTGAGTGCCGAAGTCAGGATGATAACTTGGTGGATTAAGGGTTTGTAGGGAAAGAGAGAAAGGAAAATTAGAGAGAGGAGATTGAGAAAGAGAGGAGGAGAGGGGAGAGTAAGAAGGCAGGAGGAAAAGATGGAAGAGAGAGAGATGGGGAGAGGGGACAAGAGGGAGAGGTGAGGAAATAGAGAGTTGGGAAGGGGGAGTGAAGGAGAGGAGAGAGAAGGTGAAAAGGAAGGAAGAGAGGGGAAGGAAAAGTAGAAAGAGAGGGGTGGATGAGAGATGAGTGAGGGAGGATGGGGGATGGGGAGGCAAACATAGAGAAAGAGAGAGAACATGTAGAAAGAGGAGTGAAGGGAGAGTGAGGAGAGAGAGAAGTGGAGGGGGAGAGCCGAGAGAGACAGTGGTGGAGAGAGAGAAGTATAGAGAGAGGGAGAGAGAAAAAGGGAGAGCAAGAGTGGAGAGAGAGGGAGGGGGGAGAGAGAGCCTGTCAGCTTGCTTCCACATACCCTCACTCCCTGCCACACACTGCCAGAACCTTGCCCCTTCTCACTCCCCCTCTACATCAGTGTCCTCACTCTTTCCTTCTCCTTCTCTCAGCTGCTCCCTCACGCCACCTCTTCTGCTTAAGCTGTCTCTTCCACCCTGCTCCATCCACCCCTCCCTCCCTCTATCATGCAGCACTGGCTGCCATCCTCTATCTCTGCCCCCCGACTGCCACTCACAGCCTGGCAGGCCTCCCGCTGCATCTCAGGCTCTCATTTAGTTCTCTTGTCTTGTCAGCAGGGCGGAGGCTGGAGGAGTTGGAGCACTAGGAGGAGATGGAGTAGGTCTAGAGGAGGAAGTTACATCCTCCTCCACTCTAATTTCAGGGGCCTGTGCATTACGTCATTGGTTGCTATACACCAGGCGGTCCTAGCAAATAGAGTAATTCCACACCGGTGGGAAACGGGACTAGTTGCGTCAGTATAGGGGGAAAGCCAGCCTCCCTCAGCTATCTGCTGCCATAACCCCAGTATTTAGCTTTTAATGGCCGACGTATATAGTCGTTAGGCGGTCAGTAAGTTGTTGCATGTATATAGCAAAAATTGCACCCCAAAATACATTGTATGAAGGCAAGTGTACAGGAATAGTCCGAGTCCATCTCCGATCCGCTACTATTAGCAATTTCAAATTCCGAATCGGATTCGGGATTTGATTCGGATACTGATGAGAGCTCCCCGGTGCTCTCATCAGTCATGGAGAGGACCTGAAGGGCCTCCTCGTTGCTGTACATCCTTTTTGACGTG
Source organism: Pelophylax lessonae (assembly GCF_965119305.1). Taxonomy (NCBI): domain Eukaryota; kingdom Metazoa; phylum Chordata; class Amphibia; order Anura; family Ranidae; genus Pelophylax; species Pelophylax lessonae. The sequence continues at coordinate 454,894,386 of NC_138770.1, forward strand.
CTGGCTGTGATGGGCTGTGCGACGGGTGACGGTTGACTGCGGATGATCACTGATGGGTGGCAGGTGACTGATAGGTGGCAGGTGACGGTCACTGATGGGGTGACAGATGACGATGACTGATGGGTTGACAGATGACGATGAGTGGTGGGGTGACAGGTGACGATGACTGATAGGGTGACAGATGACGATGACTGATGGGGTGACAGATGACAATGACTGATGGGGTGACAGCCAGGTGACGATGATTGATGGGGTGACAGATGACGATCACTGATGGGGTGACAAGTGACAATGATTGATGGGGTGACAAGTGACGATCACTGATGGGGTGACAAGGGACGATAATTGATTGGGTGACAGATGACGATAACTGATGGGGTGACAGGTGACGGTGATTGATGGAGTGACAGGTGACAGGCGATGGTCACCGATGGGTGACAGGTGACGGGCGATGGTGCACGGCGGTACTGATGGCAGTCTCTGGTGACAGGTGCACTTTAGGCTACGTTCATATGTGGGCGTAGCGGATCAGGGCAGAATCACTGTGATTCTGCCCGCATTCCGGAAATCATTGCAAATCGCGGGGCGCCTGTGCGTTGCCCGTGATTTGCAATAGCACCCCAAACGCTGTGCGATGTTGCCGCGATTTCCGCCTGCCGAATCGAGGTAACATCACACAAACAACGCATGATGCCCCAAAGAGCTCTTGTACCTGTCTTGGGTGTCATGCGTTGTTTGCGCGATGTTACTGCGATTCGGCAGGCGGAAATCGCGGCAACATCGCACAGCGTTTGGGGTGCTATTGCAAATCACGGGCAACGCACAGGCGTCGTGCGATTTGCAATGATTTCCGGATCGCGGGCAGAATCGCGGTGATTCTCCCCGCGATCGCTACGCTCACATGTGAACGTTATGGGTGTCAATTTCTGGGCACTGATGAGGTGACTGTTGGGTGACAGGTACAATTGGGGGGGGGGCTGAGGACTGTGTGGGGACCTTTATTGCTGTGATTTTACATTGTGACAGGTGTACAGAGCAGTAACTCACTGTTTCTGGCTCTGCTCTCCTCACACTGGAAACTGTGTGAGGGGAGAAGAGCTAGTAACAGTGATTTACTGCTCTGTGTTTACATTTTGTGATCGGCTGTGAATGGATTCACAGCCGATCACATAGTAAACAGTCACTGTCAGTGACTGTTTACTACTGCCGGTGACTAGCTGTGTTCCTAGGGAACACAGAGCCACCGACATGACCACGCTGCGCGCTCCCGATCGCGCATGCGCGGTCATCTTCTGGGCCTTCCTATTGTGATCGGCTGTGTCATTGGAACACAGCCGATCTCGTGGGAAACAGCCACGCCCATTGGCTGTTTCCCCCCTGCCGGTGATGGGCTGTGTCCCGGGGACACGCCGACACCGGCAGTGCAGGGCGGCGCGCACACGATTGCGCGCCTGCCCTGCTTGAATGGGCGGACGTCATATGACGTCTTCCCAGAACAATGTCCGCACCGTCCCGCCGTCATTTGACGGTGGCCGGGTGGCAAGTGGTTAAGGAAAATCACCCCACAGAAATGACATTTTTCAGCTTGTATTTACCTTTTTATGGGGAGTTTTACTTTAATGTATTGTCCTGAACCCATTGCAGATATGATATCACCATCAATCTTTTTTTCTTCTAATAAACATTGATTCTATCCCATGATTGCTATCACAATGTGACGTTGCACACTTATGTTTGAGAATGCAAAAAAGCACTGTAATGATTGTTCACATCTGGTCTGTATTCTTAGCAGATGTGGTCACTTCCAAGGCACAGACTTTAAGGCTTTTAATCAGAATTTACAATTTTCATGTAAGAATAACTTCAGTGGCAACCATTTAAAAATGATCAAACCATTCCTAAAATGTACATGTATTTTTAGAACAACAAGTCTGTCATTTTATTTCTTTTTAATGTGTCAGAGTTAATTACAGAAGCAGAAAAGGCAATGCTTGAAATGTTGTGGTATGTGGCTTACTAATGTAATATGCCAGTTTAAAAAAAAAGAAGTCTGGCTGTTACTGATGTAAGGTTTTTAGAGTTGCTTACACTAGGAGCGGAATTTTAGAATCCATGTGAAAAGCATACTAGTCAGTTACTAAACCCTTCAATAGATTGTGACAACAATTTTAATAAATGCTAGGTCAGATATTACAGTGTCACTAAACCCACATAATAAAAAACTATCAATAAATGCTGTATAAGATACTGTTCATAATCACTCAGTCACTATGAGATTTGTTTTCTGTATTCTGTAAAAATCCTGGTTGGTCTGTTCTCTATCTCCACCTTCTGTTCATGTTCCCAATTCAGCCAGGAAATTTGCAGCTGCGGTGGTAACTCTGCACATGCTCAGTTTTTGGTAAGTTTCTGTGCTGAGCATTTCCTTTATACTATAGAGCAGTGGTCCTCAACCCTGGCCTACAGGGCCCACTAACAGGCCAGATTTTAGGTATTACCTTGGGGAGATGCAGACTAGAGTACTGCAATCACTGAGCAGCAAATGATATCACCTGGGATGTATTTCAGTTATCTTGAAAATCTGGCCTGTTAGTGGGCCCTGTAGGCCAGGGTTGAGGACCAATGCTATAGAGCAGTGATGGTGAACCTTGTCACCCCAGATGTTTTGGAACTACATTTCCCATGATGATCCACTATACTGCAGAGTGCATGAGCATCATGGGAAATGTAGTTCAAAAACATCTAGGGTGCCAAGGTTCGCCATCACTGCTATAGAGTCACACGTGCGGGCGTATACACAATGGTAAATGGCAGCCCACTCCCTCCCTCTTCCTCCACACCCACTAACCAGCTAAACACAATGATGGCTTCTCCTCCCCCCTATTCTAAGACATTCTAATCTGCCCACACCATGTTATTTCCACAAAATAAAAAAAGATTTGATTTCAAATATATATCTTATGACAATTTTAAACAGTTTATTGATATTATTTATTTATTTTCATCTTGACCATGTGACCAGTTTTGGTGTTATTTCCTTACCATTCAGAATAGACACCTACAATTATATAAGGTATGCATGTACCTTGTATAAGGAGATGTACTTACATTGTTTTGGCTTAACTGGAGAGCAGAATTCCTGCGTCCTTGAAGCCTATATGGATATGTGTATGTGCTCATGAGTATCTGGAGAAGCTGTTTGAAAATATAGTGGATTGCTGTATGTGCAGGGGGCTGGAACATTCATGCCAGTCATTAGCAGGGAACAGGTGTTACAGCATAAATATTAGTAGCACAGATGGGCACTACCTGGGTTTGCAGCAGCTAATATGATCCTTGTGTATCACAGTCAAAAGAGAGTGCTCACCAGGGTCTAAAGCCATGGGAGTCCCTAAGAAAGCCCTGTTTTCACTGTATGTATACAGAAGGGGGTGCTTGACAGTACCCTATAGGAGTGGTCTCAGTTGTACTTAAAGTGGTTCTAAAAGCAGAAGGTTTTTTATCTAAATGAAATCTATAAAATAAGATAAAAAACGTTCTGTGTGCAGCAGCCCCCCTCAGCCCTTCTAATACTTACCTGAGCCCTATCTTGACTCTCCCTCATGATAGGCTGAGACAATTGGCTTCCGCTACTGTCAGTCAAAGTCAGTGAGCCAATGAGGGGAGAGAAGGGGGCCTGCCGAGCTGTGGCTCCATGTCTAAATGGACACACAGAGCTGTGGCTTGGGTGCCCCCACATCAAGCTGTTTGCTGTGGGGGCACTCAGGCAGGAGGAAGGGGCCAGGAGCACGGAAGAGGGACCCGAGAAGAGGAGGATCTGGGCTGCTCTGTGCAAAATCAACTGCACAGAGCAGGTAAGTATAACACGTTTGTTATTTTTATACAAAAAAACGAGACTTTAGTATCACTTAAAATAGAATTGAGGGCCGGTTCACACTGGTGCAATGGAAGACATTGCTTGTGATTCGCACCACACTGCTATGCAAATCACATGCGATTTCTGTGCGATGCAAATTCAGCCATACAGATTGTATGGCTGAACTCGCATCGCATTCGGACCAAAGTTGTGCCAGACCCTTTTTTGGTCCGCACCAGAATTGGATCACATGGGTGTTCCGATTTCTGTCCAAATTGACAGTTTGCTCTGCGATATGTAAACTGATCTGGGGGTGTCATTTGTATTGACACTTCCAGGGGTTCGCATGTGGCAGTGTGAACCGGCCCTACAGCATATTTACCCAAATAACAAAAATGCAATATATTGCAGCTTACAAGTCCTTAGATAGTGTGGCTGCATTTGTTTTCTTTTCTTTTTTTTTTTTCAGAATGACTAGAAACATAGAAATGTATTTTTTTTTTCTTCATTTTTTTACTTTTTTTGTCTGAGTATAGATCAACATTTGTCCCATGCATGTTTGAAACTCACTACCTCTGCTGGAAGTCTATTCCAAATATCAACTACTCTTTCAATAAAATAATACTTTCTAAGATTAGTTTTGAACTTTCCTCCAATTAGTTTGGGGTCATGTCCACGTGTTCCTAATCTTGATTTCATATTAAAAATACTGCCCTCTTGAACCTTATTCACTCCCTTGATGTATTTGAAGGTTTCAGTGATGTCCCCTTTCCCTTCTTTGCTCCAGACTGTACATATTAAAGTGTTACTAAACCCACAACAGTAAAATCAATCTGTATTTGCAGTAAAGCATGCTTGCTATACTCACTGTGGAACCTAAGGGGTTAATCCTCCGCATTGTGTAAAAAGGATATTTGATCCTGTCTTCTCTGATCCTCCCCTTCTTCCACTGTCCCAAATCCATCTCCTTATAGAGCATAGCCTTGGGGGCCCTCTGCACATGCTCCGTCTGGTGTGTATTGCTAGAGAGCTTTTTTTGTTTTTTGAGGGTGTATGGGATTGGCACAGGGTCAATTAGCACTGTCAAGACAGAGGTCAGGAGTCATGCAGCCTCATACTGTGGGAGATGTCCTGGAGGAAGTGAAGAGAGACAAGGTGGTAACAGCTTTGTAAGAGCTGAAATTGGTGGGAGACTGTGGCGGATGTGTCAGTAAATGTCAATTGATGTTTTTCAAAAGCGGTGTTCCCCACGTTCACGACAAAGAGGGCATTATGGCTGAAGCCTTGGTCGGCGGATCCCGCCTTAAAAATAAAACTGGTGCAAGACACCAGACAACAAATCCAATCTATTTGGCTGTAGACAAGATACAGCCATCTCAACGGTGACCACTAGCAGGTCAGGGTGAATATCATCTGACAAAAAACGGAAAAAATCAGAAAAGGTCCAGCATACAGGCGGCAACTCGCAAGTAGACACAAGGAGGCAAACTCCTACTGACCGGGAAAAAGATTAGTAAAGGAACTGGAGAAGTACCCAATCTTCATTGTTGAAGCCTTAAAATTCGAAGGCACCTGTCTTAGAAGAACAGCGGAAGTCATTTTAAGGGTACACTCACCCAGGGGGTGCCTGTGTAAAGCTTAGCAAAAATACCTGGATGGAAAATATCCAGGATCAGTGGGCCACATCAGCTATATTCCTGTGATATTGGTGGAAGTTTAAGGGGTGTCCACCTTCTGGTCTCTTCCAACCAGCTAGGCTACCAGATTTGATGGAAAAGTGTAAAATTCTGGTCCAGTTTGTAGCTGGATAAAATGAAAAATGAACAATTGTGAAGGTTCTAAGTGCCCAGAGGAGATGAGGATTAGGTTCACCTCTGTTCCTAGCAAAAAAAATAAAATCTGAATCAGGTAATCTGTGCTCATTGCTGAAATTGAAAAAACACAAGCACAGAAAGTTGGAGTCGTTTAAGATAGAAAACCTCCAATCACTTCTATTATTGATAAATCTGGGAGACTGGATGCTCTGTAGGTTTATCAGACACCTACTTACTTGTACCAATCCATCCTAAATTCCTCTTACAAATTTCAGTGCTTCCCCCTCGGTCTGTACACCTCTCCCAGGGCATTCACAAATGTCTTACTGTCTGCAATAGCGATGGAAAAAAATTCAGTAGAACTTCCACAGGGGAAGATCTGTCCTCTGATAGAGAAAGTCAAAGGTGATTTGGGAGCTAAGTCTCTTCCAGCAGAACAGTGCCAGAGTATCCTTGGTTCTTTGTAACTGACCAATTGTTGTTTTCGAATGGAACTTTATCACAACAGACCCCAACCAGAAAGGTTGGGAGACACATTTCAAAGAGCAGGCTGCTAAAGGTCAAGGGATATTCAGCTTATAAAGGGAAAGTATGCTCTTGAACGGAGCATAGTGTTCAAACTCCTTCTGTCATTCACTCCTTTTATTAGAGAAGCAAGAGTTGTACTGTGCCTATATAATTGCAAGTATACCATTTTGGCTTAGGAGGCTCAAGTGTCTCTCTCCTACAGTTGAGCACGACTGCCTCTGCAAGTTATGATGGATCTGCTCTCTTATGGCCAGTTTTGCCATCCAGCTCCAAGAGACTACTTTTGATGACATGGAAGTTGAGAGGCGGAGGCTACCAATTTGAGGGTGCTCCGTGCAGGTAGTGGCTACCTTGTGTCAAGCCAGATAGGTCTCCATGACTAATACTTACCAGAGAATATGGGTAAATTATGCAGATCTCACACAGGAAAAGCCTGGAGTCATTTATCACCTAAACCAGCCAAGGTTCTGCAGTTCTTACAACTGGGACTGGACAGGGGTCTAGGTTCAAATATGATAAAAGTTCAGCCTTGTCTGCACTTAAAGCGGTTTAAGGATTCCTTAACACTTTAGTGATGCAATTCTTAAAAGGCTTGCATGAAGTTATAGACCTGCCCGGAAACCATTGTTCCCTATGTGGGACTTGCTTATGGTCCTCAGCTCCATCAAGGTCTCATTTCTACCCTACAAAATTGACCACAGTCTGCAATCTAACCTACAACAGAGGTTGTAGCAACCAGAAATATGGTCTTCAGACTATATTTCTGGTTGCTACAACCTCTGTGAAAAGGGTATCAGAGCTGCAGGCTTTGTACTCAAGGAGTCTTACCTAACGTTCTACCTGGACCACACAGTCCTAAAACCTCAGACTGCTTTTTATCCATAGGGTATCTATCTCATTCCATTGTAACTAGGAAATAAATTTACCGTCTTTCTTGGTTAAGTGAGAGAACCACATCTCCAGGATGTTGATCTAACTCTGATGACCTGCTTGGCAGCTACCTTTTCATTCAGAAAAGCTGAAATCTGTGCTTGGTTCCAGCATGTCTTAAGGCAGGGTCAGTCTGCATCAACACGTACATTCATCTCCTAGATTGTTAAGACAATTAAAAGAGCCTACTCTTCACAAGACCATCCTGTTCCTGAGGACTTAAGAGCACATTCAACTAGGGCAGTGCCAGCTCTGTGGACAGAGCAGTGCCAAGTGTCTCCTGAGGCTATTTGCAAGTCAGCAATATGGTCCTCCTTTGACACCTTCATTACACTTTATTAGGTGAACCCGGCTCATGACAGTAAAATTTGTAAAATGCATACTTACGCTACTGACCATTACAAAATTTTTCTTGCACATTCCTGTATGGCGAGTTAGTTCCCATTGTATGCTGCCATGATGCGCCAGGAAAACAAAAAATTGTATACTCACGTTTTTAATTTTCCTTTCCTGGTGCATCTTCACGGCAGCATACAGATTCCCACCCAAATGGTGAGAGTTACAGAGAATGCTGGGAGCCAAATCTGTCTTTGATTTATAGTTAACCAGTCCTATCAGGTTGTGGAGGCAGAGCCACAACCCATTGTATGCTGCCATGAAGATGCACCAGGAAAGGAAAATTACGAAAGGTGAGTATACAATTTTCCATTTTTCCACAACTCCCTGGGTACCTAAACATGCTCAGAGAAGATTCTTTACCACACTTGATGAGGCAAAGGTAGCTGGGCAAGTGAGCCTAATGGCACACATCATTACCTTCCCTGAGTGCTACCAGAGTAGTCCAGTTTCAGTGTGGCAGTACTTAGTCGGGCATTGGATCCCTCCAGTTTTTTACCTGTGTTAATAGAGCTACCCTGGACTTCACCGAAAGGGATGTTTGTGAGAATAAGCATTTTTGTTCTAAATGTTTACTAAAGTAGTGATTCTCAGATTAAAGCATTTGTTACCCCAACTCTTCAGATTCCTAATATTTGTCTGCTGTACCATGTACTTGTATGAGAAAGTATCCTGTTCTCTTTGTATTGCTTCCTTTGTGCGAAATCCCTGGTGTTCCTGCTAGTTTCCTTGTTTTCCTGTTAAAAACTGACCACGCTAAGCAGGAGAGCACAGCGTGGTTTGTTCTCTAGCTATGCCGGTAACTCAGTGTGCTCTCCTCCAATGATTACACTTGCCCTGATACCCCCCCCCCCCACTGCACAGCCATTCACTGGAAAGCCCAGTGTACTTTTGCTTCTCCTCCCCCAGCTCTTATGCAGCAGAGAAAAGAGGTTAAAAAGGTATTTATAATGTTTTTTCTCTTTTTATAGCTATACAAAATAGTTTTTCCTTTCATTTCTATTTTAAATGGAATAGGTTGTTTTGAAAAGGTGATTGTTTAAAATCACCTTACCCTCTGATATAGAGTCTTATAGAGCCTTTGCTTTGCAACTGTGTTACGGTCAATAAGCCATGGAGACATTGCTATAAAACAGATTTCATAATCTCGTTTATAATAATATGCAGTGTATACATGCTCTTTGAAAGTAAATAATAATGTGCTTCAATAGTAAAACCAACAATATTGATGTGTAAAACAATCAAATCTTGTAGGTGCAAAAATGGTGCACAAAATTGGAGGACTTCAGAATAATGTGTAAACAAAATACAGTTCATCAATAAAGTCCATAATCAAACATGTGCAAGTAATATGTTCAGTGGTGGGTTCACACTTAAATGGTGACTGTGTTCAAATTCCAACGTAGTGAATGGCCTCTTACCATGTGTTAGACAAAACAGAGCGTCCAAATAAACTTGTCAATGTGATAATAAAATAACGCCCAGTGATAAAGATGGGCTCTTACCAGAGATGATGGAGGTAAAAACTTCAAGCAAAGTAGGTAGATGATCCCGTGTCAGCAGGACTGAAGAGGTGGAGCACTCTCCTTGAGGATCCTCCAGATCACATCCACCCACAGCATCCAGAATAAAACACTTGGTGCGGCTCAAGATGAAATGGCCCAAAGATGCATTCCCAAAAGAAAGAAAGGGACTAATAGTGCATTATCCTTTAAAACCAAATTTCTCTTACGTCCTCCGACAGTCGCCGCCTCTTCATATTTGTCATTATGGGGTTATTGACCTTTGCTCCGTAGGAGTAGCTAGGCAACAGAATATGTTAATATCAAAGCTTTTAGCATATCCCACCCCTAGGGGGTGGTCCCCTCAGTCAATACCCTCCTGCTTCCTGCATTCCTACCTCAGTTTCAATTGTCTAGCTTAGGAGTTAGCAGGCTTATCCTGTGCTGGGGTTTTCAGTCTCAGCCTTTATTCTCTTTTTGATTTTATTTCGAATGTTTTTTCTCTTTCTTTACTTAGCTGTTATTTTTCAGCGCTAGTTTAGTTTCTTCGGATGAAGATAAACGTGCGGAGCTGGGTCTCGGGCTGGCCTCCCTGGTTATCCGGGGTTCAGGGCCAGTGGCTTCCCAGCCTGCCATCGAGCGTTCAGCGCAGGTTTCCCTGGCATATATGAACGACCCATCCCTGTTCGCTGCAGGGATGCTGCGGTGAGGTGGCTACCTCACCGGACGCCTTTTGCGGTTTCGCACCGCAGTTCCACTGCGTCCTGGCTGCGACTCTCCCTGTCCTTAGTGCAGCGGTTTGATCGCTTGTGCGGGCTCCCCACGCCATGCGGATGGTAAGTGTATTCTATGTGGGGACCTGTCTGTTTTGGGTGTCAGTCTGGACTGTGGGACCCTGCATGTCTGTGAATAATGTTGAGCTCCCTGTCAGAATAGCTGCCTTCTGTGGGCTGCAAGGGGGGGCTCTCCTACTCTGCTCTGTGTGACAGGCTGTGTTATCTGTGAGACATGCTGTGTGAGACATGCTTGTGTGACATGTTGGGGCATACTGTGCGGCGACCGCTGCTGCGGTCTGCCATTTTTTTGCAGCAAGCTTGTGGTGGCTGGTCCTGTGTGGTAAGCGCGGCGTTTTGGCGCCAAACGCCGCCATTGTGGCGGCGATCGCTCAGGCCACATGTCAGCGCTGTTCTCTATCTCCCTATGCAGTCCTCAGCCAGCGGCCATGTTTGTGTAGCCTTACATAGGCTTTGTAGGGGCGGTCAGTCTTGCATCACTTCCTTTTGCTCTGGGACAGCGATCGGTGCAGCAGCCTGTGTGATCTCTCCAGGTTTTACCTTTCCACATTCCTGTATTCCTTGCCTAGTATTCTTATTCCTGTGGGGGTCAGTGTGTTCAGTGGGTACGGTGGGCTACGCTCGCCGCGATCTTAAAGGGGCAGTACTCCTTTTTTTCTTAATACTACTGGGGCATGGATTCTCAGGAAAGCAAGTTTCTTCCCACCTTGGTGGGGGGCCAAGGGGCTGCTGCTTCCCCCGAGGGGGCTGTTTGGCTGCTATTGTGGCAAACCTAGCTGCTCAGGTGCAGATGCTAGTGGCTGATCGATCCACGAAACGGCCCAGAGTGTCAATTTCCTCTGATTCAGAGGGCGATGGGGCTGCTATGGCTGGGGTGCCCTTCTCAGGGTCCCATGCATCTCTAGACCTTGTGGGGTCTGAGGGGGAGGCTGAGGTAGAAGTGGTTGATAATTCCCCCCCTGGCTCGTCTGAAGAGCTTGCACTCATGGATGAGTTGGTTGCTTCTATCAAGTAAACACTGCATTTGCAGGATGAACAATGTCCTCCTGCTTTGCTGTCCTCTTATGGGACGCAGAGGAAACGCAAAACATCGCAGGTTTTTCCTTGCTCTGCGGACATTGGCTATGGTGGATCAAATTCATCAGGGTGTCATGTATTTGTGTGATGCGGACTTGGATTTGGTCCCTTTGACTGCGCGCGTCCAAAGTGTGGCGGTGTTGACACGCCGTCTGATATGGCTAACATGTTGGTCTGTTGACCAGGCTTCTCGCAAGACTTTAGCTAATTTACCCCATGCGGGATCCCGCCTTTTTGGCGAATCTTTGGTCTTTGGATACTCTGATAAAGGGAATTTCCGGGGGTAAGAGCACGCTCTTGCCCCAGACTCACAAGTCTAAGGTTGTTCGTGGTGAGAAGAATGCCTCTTTTAGACCCTCTCAGGGGTCCTTTCGTGCCTTTTGGTCGTACTATAAGGGCAAGCCCTTCAAAGGCCAAGGCTCCCAGAAAAAGCCGTGGACAGGTAAGCAGAAGTCCGGCCAGTCTGGGTCCACTGCCCATAACAATGCGGCCTGAAGGGGCGCCCTCACCCAGTTCTGGGGTGGGGGGACGTTTGCTCGGTTTTCTTCAACCCTGGCTGGCCCGCGTTCGGGACAGGTGGGTTCAGGAAATCATTCGATCTGGGTACAAGATCGAGTTTCTCTCTCGGCCGGCGAGCAGATTTTTTCCCTCAAATCTTCAGCTGTCTCCGGAGCGCTTGCGGGATCTGCACCTGGCGGTTCGGGACTTGCGGGCTCAGGGAGTGGTGGTTCCGGTACCTCATCGGGACAGGTTCCGGGGGTTCTATTCCAATCTGTTCACTGTGCCCAGAAAGGAGGGCAAGGTACGTCCAATTCTGGACTTGAAAGCTCTGAACCACTTTGTGCGGGTTCGCAAATTCCACATGGAATCCCTGCGTTCAGTGGTGGCTGCCCTGGTTCCGAGGGAATTCATGGCGTCCATCGATCTGAAGGATGCGTATCTTCACATCCCCATTTTCGAGGGTCACCAGAGGTACCTTCGATTCGCCATTGCGGAGGAGCATTACCAATTCGTGGCGTTACCCTTTGGTCTCGCTTCGGCTCCGCGGGTGTTCACCAAGGTGCTTGCGCCGGTTCTGGCCTTGCTAAGAGCTCAGGGCATTTCTGTCCTGGGGTATCTGGACGACATTCTGGTTCGATCTGCCACCAGTCAGGGTTTGGCGAACGACCTGTCCGTCACGATGCAGACTCTACAGGAGTTTGGTTGGACGATAAATTTTCCAAAGTCGACGCTGTGTCCGTCGGTTCGTCTTCCCTACCTGGGAATGATCCTGGACTCTGTTCAGGCGAAGGTCTTCTTGCCGGTAGACAATCTCAGGACGCTTCAGGAAGAAGTCGGGTCCCTCAGGGACGTTCAGTGCTCGTCCCTCCGGATGTGCATGAGGTGTCTGGGATTTATGGTCTCGGCTTTCGAGGCGATTCCCTTCGCCCAGTTTCACACGCGGGGTCTCCAAGCGGAGATTCTGACTAGGTGGGACGGGCGTCCGCAATCTCTGGATCTCCAGATTTCATTGAGCCTTTCGCCCTTTCTCGTGGACGGTGATCACCACGGATGCCAGCCTGTCAGGCTGGGGTGGTGTTCTGGGCGTTCTGTCCACCCAGGGAACTTGGTCGGAGGAGGAATCCTCCCTTCCGATCAACATTCTGGAATTGCGAGCGATAAATCTCTGCCTTCGGCGTTGGACGGACAGACTGCAGGGCCGTCCGGTTCGGGTGCAGACAGACAATGCCACAACAGTGGCCTACATCAACCACCAAGGGGGCACAAGGAGTGCCCGAGCGGCTCGGGAAGTGGCCGACATTCTGTCTTGGGCCGAGACGCACGTCCCGGCGATAACGGCGGTTCACATTCCGTAGGTGGAGAACTGGCAGGCGGATTATCTGAGTCGCCAGACCCTGGACCAGGGAGAATGGTCCCTTCACCCGGATGTCTTCCAGATGTTGTGCGCGAAGTGGGGCTCTCCAGATGTGGACCTGTTCGCGTCTCGTCTAAACAACAAGGTGGAAAGGTTTGTGGCAAGGACGCGCGATCCTCGGGCAGACGCGTCAGACGCGTTAGTGGCGCCCTGGCATCAGTATCGTCTGATGTATGCCTTTCCACCGATTCAGCTGCTATCCCGGTTCCTTCGCAGGTTGGCCTCGGAACCGCACACGGTGATTCTGGTGACGCCAGACTGGCCTCGCCGGTCTTGGTACGCGGATCTCGTGAATCTGGCGGTCGACGCTCCGTGGCGTCTGCCTCTTCGAGGAGATTTCCTGTCTCAAGGGCCGATATTCCATCCTGCTTTACAGTCGCTGGCTTTGACGGCCTGGCTGTTGAAAGCGAGGTCCTGAAGGATAGGGGTCTCTCCCCTGAGGTCATTCACACTTTGATCAAGGCTAGAAAGACCTCTTCGGGGAAGGTTTACTACCGTACTTGGAAGGCGTATTTTGCCTGGTGTGAGTCCAGGGGGTATTCCCCTCGCTCATACTCGGTATCGAGAGTGTTGGCTTTCCTTCAAACGGGCGTGGACCAGCGTTTGGCGTTGGCCACGATTAAGGGTCAGATTTCTGCGCTGGCCGTTCTCTTTCAACGCCCTGTGGCGTCTAATTCTTAGGTTAGCACCTTTTGTTCAAGGGGTGCGACATCTGGTCCCTCCTAGGAGGAAGCTTTTGCCTCCATGGGACTTGAACCTTGTTCTGTCCGTGTTGCAACATGCTCCTTTTGAAAAGATCAGGGAGATCTCGTTGTCTATGTTGTCTAAGAAGGTCGCCTTTTTGGTGGCTATCACTTCGGCTCGCAGAGTGTCGGAGCTGGCTGCTTTGTCCTGCAGGTCTCCGTATTTGGTGGTTCACTTGGATAAGGTGGTCTTGCGACCTAACCCGTCTTTTCTTCCGAAAAGGATTTCGGAATTTCATCTCAATGAGGACATTGTATTGCCTTCACTTTGCGCGAAGCCTAGACATCCGCAGGAGGTGGCTTTGCATTCCTTGGATGTTGTTCGGGCGATCAGGGTTTACCTGTCATCGACTGAATCCTTTCGCAAGACGGATTCTCTATTTGTCCTTCCAGAGGGTCCTCGGAAGGGCTTGGCGGCGTCGGCTTCTACCATCGCCAAATGGATCAGACAGACCATTGAACAGGCTTATGCTTTGAAGGGAAAAGTTCCCCCCATGCCTGTGAAGGCGCACTCTACCAGATCTCTGAGTACGTCTTGGGCCTGTCATCATCGGGCTTCTGTGGCCCAGGTGTGTAAGGCGGCGACTTGGTCGTCCGTTCACACCTTCTCAAAATTCTACAGAGTGGATGTTTAGGCATCGGCAGATGCTTCCTTTGGCCGCAAGGTTCTAAGGTTCTTAGTGCGGCAGTGCCTTAGGGTCCCTTGTTTTGGGTCCTTGGCTGTTGGGATGTTTTTATCCCTAGGTATTTGTTTTCCTGGGTTGTTGCTCCAGTTGAGCAAGTTTTTTCATGTTGCCCAGTTGGTTTCCTTCCTTTGGTAAGGTTCCTTTTTTTCTGATGTGGGTACTGCGTTGCCTTAGGCGCGGCTGCGTTTTTTCTCCCACCCCTCATGTCTACACTGCTTTGGGACGTCCCCATAGTGACGAATATGAAGAGGCGGCGACTGTCGGAGGACGTAAGAGAAAACGTAATTTTTGTAAAATCTTACCTGTAAAATTCCTTTCTCTGAGTCCTCCGACAGTCGCCGCCCCGCCCCTCTTTTGGGGTTTGTTTATGTACTCTACTGCTATGCTACTGAAACTGAGGTAGGAATGCAGGAAGCAGGAGGGTATTGACTGAGGGGACCACCCCCTAGGGGTGGGATATGCTAAAAGCTTTGATATTAACATATTCTGTTGCCTAGCTACTCCTACGGAGAAAAGGTCAATAATCCCATAGTGACAAATATGAAGAGGCGGCGACTGTCGGAGGACTCAGAGAAAGGAATTTTACAGGTAAGATTTTACAAAAATTCCGTTTTATTAAAGGCAAATACACTTATAGCAACCCAAGTTAAAAAGATGCAACAAGCTGAAGAACGTCATGTCCGCCTGCAGAATGGTAACGTGACAAAATGACAGCGCAACCAGTTAGATCTATCTCACTTGGGCCGATGATAACCTCCGGGATGGATGGGCAGATGGATAGTTTCCACAAAACCTCCTAGCTTCTTAGTATACTCTCTCTTTCTCCTTTATATATCCTTCCAAGATAGCAGACTCGCTAATAGTAGTCAAATGCCTCCCATTCCACGTGAAACTCTCAGATAGGGGGATTTAAATAAATGCCATCATGGTGCAGTATGTATGTAACAATCCAGTTTAATAATAAAAATGCACTTACATCAAAGTAGATCATGAACAGCAGTAAAATGAAAAACCGCAGATGCGGTGCCAAACACAGGAAACCTCCGGCTACGGCCGTAAGCCGTAAGTGACGTCACCCGGCTCCTTCCGACGCGTTGCATCACTAACACACGTGACTTTATCAAGGGATCAAATATTGTTGGTTTACTATTGAAGCACATTATTATTTACCTTCACTTCTTCTACATATTTCTCTAGTGCTGCTTCCACTTACTGATTTGTGCACCTTTTTTGACTTTTCATCACTATACATGCTCTTTTCCATCCTAAACCTGTTTTGCATTATTGGTTCTAACTTTGCACATGTTTAATAAACTGCAAGTTAGTCACACCCGGTCTGATCATTTGATGGAAAAAATCAGGTTTTCTGTGTGTGAGAGACGGAGTATTTTTGCTTGTACATGATTGGATGATGGAAGTCAGTAGAGCTTCGCCTCATTAACTAAGCTAGGGAAACTTCCCTTGCAAAGTGCAACTTACTTTGCAAAATGAACAGTCAAAGGTAAAAAATGTTTAGGCATCATTATCCCCCCTCCCTTTTACTTACCAGAGCCCACATTCGATCCAGAGCTGTGAAAGCCTACAGCTCTTCTCTCCCCTTGCTTCCTGCTCTCACAAGCTTTGCTGAGGCAGCGGGAGCCAGTGGTGCCAGTGATGAGGTAAAAGGATAATTTTTACTCGCGCCTATGGTATTTTGTTTATTTAATATGATAAGGAAGCAGCAAGTAATCAAAAGCACTAACTGGTGTAGTTCGTGATCTCAAAATTGTGAAGGATGTATGTACTGCGCTAACCTATTAAATTACTTAAAGGAATAAAGTGGACGTGCAAACGTGTACCAGTGCTTACATGTTACCTTATGCTGATATAATAAATAAATATATAAATAGATATAAATTATACTGTGATGAAAGCCGTGTGTGGTGTATCACTAAAGTGCACGTGCAAACGTGTAAACAATAATAATACTGCTGATGCTTTAAAATATTAAAAATGTGTTGCAAGAATAAAATACACAAAAACGGTTCAAATATATAAATAGTCCGTGAAGTGAACACAACTTATTAACCGCTTGCCGCCCGCCCGCCGTCATATGACGGCGGAGCGGTGCGACCATTATCCTGGGCCGCCGTCATATGACGGCGGCACTTTAAGCAGGGCAGGCGCGCGATCGCGTGCGCGACGCCCTGCACTGCCGGTGTCGGGGTGTCCCCGGGACACCCCCCGTCACCGGCAGGGGGGAAACAGCCAATGGGCGTGGCTGTTTCCCACGTGATCGGCTGTGTTCCAATGACACAGCCGATCACAATGAAGGCGCCCACTAGATGACCGCGCATGCGCGATCGGGAGCGCGCAGCGCGGTCATGTCGGTGGCACTGTGTTCCGTAGGAACACAGCTGTCACCGGCGGTAGTAAACAGTCACTGACAGTGACTGTTTACTATGTGATCGGCTGTGAATCCATTCACAGCCGATCACAAAATGTAAACAAAGAGCAGTAACTCAGTGTTACTAGCTCTTCTCTCCTCATACAGTTTCCAGTATGAGGGGAGAAGAGCTAGAAATAGTGAGTTACTGCTCTGTACACATGTCACAAAGTAAAAATCACACTAATAAAGGTCCCCACACAGTCCTCAGCCCCCCCCCAATGTCACCTGTCACCCAACAGTCACCTCATCAGTGCCCAGAAATTGACACCCATAACGTTCACATGTGAGCGCAGAGATCGCAGGCAGAATCACTGCGATTCTGCCCGCGATCCGGAAATCAAGAGCTTCTTTGGGGCGTCATGCGTTGTTTGCGTGATGTTACCGCGATTCGGCAGGCGGAAATCGCAGCAACATCGCACAGCGTTTGGGGTGCTATTGCAAATCACGGGCAACGCACAGGCGCCCTGCAATTTGCAATGATTTCTGGATCACGGGCAGAATCGCAGTGATTCTGACCGTGATCGCTACGCTCACATGTGAACATAGCCTAAAGTTCACCGGTCACCAGAGACTGCCATCAGTACCGCCATGCACCATCGCCCGTCACCTGTCACCCATCAGTGACCATCGCCCGTCACCTGTCACCCCATCAATCACCGTCACCTGTCACCCCATCAGTCATCGTCACCTGTCACCCCATCAGTCATCGTCACTTGACACCCCATCAGTGATCGTCACTTGTCACCCCATCAATCATCGTCACATGTCACCCCGTCAGTGACTGTCATCTGTCACCCCATCAATCATCGTCATCTGTCACCTCATCAATCATCATCACCTGTCACCTCATCAATCATCGTCACCTGTCACCCCATCAATCATCGTCACCTGTCACCTCATCAATCATCGTCACCTGTCACCCCATCAGTCATCGTCACCTGTCACCCCATCAGTCATCGTCACCTGTCACCCCGTCAGTCATCGTCACCTGTTTGCCATATACATGCAATCACTTACTGACCGCCTAACGACTATATGTGTCGGCCATTAAAAGCTAAATACTGGGGTTATGGCAGCAGATAGCCCCCATAACCCCGGTATTTTTTGAAACGGCGGGCGGTCGGCTTTCAGATAAGGGTGGTCCCAGTGGCGGATTCGCCGCGGAATTACCCTTACGGTGCAGGGAAAGAGGTGCCCCCCCCCCTCCTGCCGCGTCCCAGACGTTTTCCCAGCTTACCGGACCCGCCGGCAGCGGGGAAAACTATCCGGTCCCGGATCCTCAGAGACAGGAAGTCGAGTGAGGGCAAGATGGCCCTCACTCAACTCTATGTTCTTGGAGGACCGGAGCTACGTCAAAAGACGTTGCCTAGCAACCGATTTAAAGGGCCGCTTTTTTTTTTTGCTTTTTTTTTTCCCCTCTTTCAACAATTTTTTTTTTTTTTTTCTTTTTTAGTGTAGTTGTGAGGTGTGAGGTCTTTTTGACCCCAGATCTCACAATAAAGAGGACCTGTCATGCCTATTTCTATTACAAGGGATGTTTACATTCCTTGTAATAGGAATAAAAATGATCAAAACATTTTTTTTTTTTAAACTGTGTAAAAATAAAAAAATAATAAATAAAATAAATAGGAAAAAAAAAAAAATTAAAGCGCCCTGTCCCCGTTAGCTCGCGCGCAGAAGCAAACGCATACGCAAGTCCCGCCCACATATGTAAACGGTGTTCAAACCATACATGTGAGGTATCGCCGCGATCGTTAGAGCGAGTGCAATAATTTGAGCCCTAGACCTCCTCTGTAACTCTAAGCTAGTAACCTGCAGAAATTTTTAAAATGTTGCCTATGGGGATTTTTAAGTACCAATGTTTGGCGCCATTCTGTGAGCATGCGCAATTTTTAAGCATGACATGTTGGGTATCTAATTACTCGGCGTAACATTATCTTTCATATTATGGAAAAAAATTGGGCTAAATTTACTGTTTTCTTATTTTTTAGTTCAAAAAAGTGAACTTTTTTTAAAAAAATCGCATTTGGAAGACTGCTGCGCAAATATGGTGTGATAAAAAATATTGCAATGATCTCCATTTTATTCTCTAGGGTCTCTGCTAAAAAAAAATATATAATGTTTGGGGGTTCAAAGTAGTTTTCTAGCAAAAAAAATTATTTTAGCTTGTAAACACCAAGTGTCAAAAATAGGCCCAGTCTTAAAGTGGATAAATGGACAACTTTGTGTAAAGCGCTACTTGGATGTGAGGCCTATGTATGTGGCCAGGCTGTGAAAAAGTGTTACACATGTGGTATCGCCATACTCGGGAGGAATAGCAGAATGTATTTTGGGGTGCAAGTTTTGCTATGTACATGCGATGTGTTAGAAATATTGCATAAATGGACAGCTTTGTGTAAAAAAAATGTGTTTTCATTTTCTTTCCACATTTTCCAAAAACTTGTGGAAAAAAATGACATATTCAAAAGACTCATTATGCCTCAAAAATTATACGTTGGGCTGTTTGCTTTCCAAAATGGGGTCATTTTATGGGGGTTTCCATTGTCCTGGTGCTCCAGGGCCTTCAAAAGTGCGATAGGTTGTCAGGAAATGATATGTGTAATTTGTGCTCCTAGAATGCCGGACGCTGCTACTCGGATGTTAGGCCTCTGTATGTGGCCAGGCTGTGAAAAAGTCTCACACATGTGGTATCGCCATACTCAGGCGGAGTAGTAGAATGTGTTTTGGGGTGTAGTTGCAAGTATACATGTGCTGTGTGAGAGAAATAACCTGTTAAAAATAAAAAAAAATAAATCTTCATTTTGCAAAGCATTGTGGGAAAAAATTACAACTTCAAAAAACTCATCATGCCCCTTATTAAATACCTTGGAATGTCTACTTTCCAAAAAGGGGTCATTTGGGGGGTATTTGTACTTTCCTGACCTTTTAGTGTCTCAAGAAATGAGATAGGCCTTCAGTACATCAGGTGTGATCAAGTGTGATCAATTTTCAATGAATAGCACCATAACTTGTGGACTCTATAACTTTCACAAAGACCAAATAATATACACTTATTTGGGTTTTTTTTACCAAAGATAAGTAGCAGTATAAATTTTGGCCAAAATTTGTGAAGAAAAATGACTAATTTGCAAAATTTTATGACAGAAACAAAGAAAAATGTGTTTTTTCACGATATTTCAGTCTTTTTTTATTTATAGCACAAAAAATAAAAAACCCAGTATTGATCAAATACCATCAAAAGAAAGCTCTATTTGTGTGAAAAAAAGGACACAATTTTTGTATGGGTACAGTGTTGCATGACTGAGTAATTCTCAGTCAAAGTGTGAGAGCGCTGAAAGCTGAAAATCGGTCTGGGCAGGAAGGGGGTGAAAGTGCACTGTAGGCAAGTGGTTAAGGTGCAAAAAAACGTGCTCAAAAGTCTCTGGTGCAAGGATGGGGTCGTGCGTGACGGTGATCCTTTGGGTTCTATCACTCTGTGCCCAGGGGTAAGGTAGCACACTTACCAGAAGGTGTGGATTCCAATGGCGTACGCCAAAAGGAATCTAAAGCGCTTAAGCTGCTCCCTTGTATGGATAGGTGGGTGGACGATCTCCTTATGGATAGGGATGGACACTCAGCATGGAAGAAAAAATGTAGAAGCTCCTCATAGTGTAAAAAGGTTTTCCTTTTATTGAACTCCAAAAAATGCACAACAATCTTCACATACAACGTCCATAAGAAATATCCATAAAACCCCCGATCGGTACTGCAGCTAAACTTTAAAAACACTCCAAGGTGATAAAACCACTCCAAGTAAAAACGTGGGTGACACAACAAAAACGAACTTGACCCAAAATAAGTAGGGTCAATATAATAGAAGACCGCTGTTGAATTCCTATGTTGCCTCGCGGCTGGATAGGACGCTGGCTCTCTCCGCTGTTTTCGCCGAACCCGGAAGTAAGAGTCTCGGCGTGCGGTCCAGCTACTGGCTCAAAGCGAGGCAACGTGCGTGCCAACTTGACGCGTTTCGTCAGAGTGTGACGTCTTCGGAAGTGGCACGTACGTTGCGTTTCAGCTTGGTTATATGCAGGAATGGTGACTAATTTCCGCTCCTTTTCCACCCGCTCATAATCCCCTTTCTTAACATATAAACCGGAAGCGATTCACTAAGTTTATAGTCTGTGTTATATAGCAGGTGGAGATTATTATTTATTAAGTGAGGACTCGGCTAAAAAAAAAAAAAAATTAATGAAGATAGGTTAATTTGTATGCCGGCCACTATCCAGCTAGTTTTGATCCCCAGTGCAAATTTATATATGTACTATTGTGTAAGTTGCATACTATGCAGTATTGCAATGATAAGGTGCAAAAGGTTCAAAAAATGTGCAAAAAAGGCTTTTTTTCCGATATACCAATATTGTGCAAAAAAACTAGTTATTTTCTGTGCGATGTGACAATATTATACACTGTCCAGATCTGTGACAATATTAATACTATCCAGATCTATGAACCAATGTTTAGCTTCCGTTTACATTCATACCCTAAGTGATTCATATATACCCCAATATATAGGAAGATAAATAACAATAAAGTATGTAGACAAAAAACAAAAATTGCATAAAGTGCATGGTCATTTGGAGGGGTGTTCACCCCCCCAATCGCCATCTTTTGACAATATCTGCTACATCCCATAAATATATCATAGTAGATACTTATAAATACTACAAATCAATATATTAAAATCAATATTTTAAAATCAATAATTAGATAAAAAACAGTTAATGTCCAAATCTTTGTTCATTCCCCTCGGCTGTAAAGTATCTAGTTCACATATCCAAAAAGTTTCATTCTTTGATATGGCTATTTTTCTGTCTCCCCCCTCTCCAGTGTGATTCAACTGTATCTATGCCACAAAATTTTGCTAAAGTGGGGTCTCTGTTGTGATGGGTTCTAAAATGCATGGAGAGACTATGTTTTATGAAACCCTTTCTAATATTATTTAAGTGTTCCCCTATTCTAATGCTCAATTTTCTGGTCGTGCGGCCCACATATTGGAGGCCGCATGGACAGGTGACTATATAAGTTACATGAGTGGTAGCACATGTGAGTTTTTTAATTTGGTACTCTTTGGATGTAGTGTAGGATTTAAAGGAAGTTTGTTTCCTATTCTTTGCTTTGACTGTATTACATGCTTTACATTTTCTGCAAGCATAAAAACCTTTAAAATCTAGGAAGGTTGGCCCCAACTTCTTGGGAGGGTCTGGGATGTTATGGACCAGTTTATCTCTCAAGTTAGGTACTCTACGATATATGAACGCTGGTTTCGGGGGTAATATTGTTTTGAAAGTATTATCTCTCATCAATATGTGCCAATGTCGTTTGATTACTTTCTCTAGTTGTTTATGATTTCTATGGTATTGTGTGATGAATGCTAGATTAAAGTGACTGGTGCTAGGTTGAATACTCTTGTCCTTATCTATTAGTAATGTTGTTCTATTCATCTTTCCAATGTCATCTATCAATGTAACTAGAGCTTTTTCATTGTACCCCTTATCTATAAATCTGTTTATTATTGTGTTAGCTTGTTGCACATAGTCATTATCGTCTCTACAGTTCCTCCGCATTCTCAGCAGTTGTCCCTTGGGAATGGCATTGATCCATCTCGGATGGTGGCAACTGTGGGTGGGTATATACCCATTGCGGTCTGTACCTTTAAAAAAACTCTTGGTATAAAATTTTCCCTGTTTAAAATTGATAGTCAGATCTAAAAAATTAACTTCGTTTTTATCATATATACCCGTAAAATTTATTTTATAGTTGTTAATATTCATGTCATGCATAAAAACTTTTAAAGCTTCCTTCGTTCCTGACCAAATAATAAAAATATCATCAATGTACCTTTTGTAGATAACAAGATCATTGATGTTTTTTTGAAAAATGTCCTCCTCCTCCCATTTACTGAGGAATATATTGGCTACACTGGGGGCGTACTTAGCCCCCATGGCTACGCCTCTGTGTTGCCTATAGTATTGGCCCTCATGCCAGAAGTAATTACTACCCATGGCGAGGTCCAGCATTTCACCTAGTAGAATTTGTTGGTCGTGTTTTAGGTCCGTTTTTTCTTTTAGAGCCCACATAACAGCTCGTAGGGCATCTGTTTGATCAATATTGGTATACAACGACTCAACGTCTATTGTAGCCATAATTAAATTGGAGGTGCCTTGTATTTCATTTAAGATATTAATTAGTTGTTTACTGTCCCTCAAGTAAGCCGGGTAAGTCTGTGCTAGGGGCTGTAGGTGGAAGTCTAGGTATTCCCCTATTCTAGAAAAAATGAAATCTATTCCATTAATGATGGGTCTACCTGGTGGTGCTATAGTACTCTTATGTATTTTGGGGACTTGGTAGATAACGGGAAGTCTGGGGTGGTCCGGGATGAGGTATCTATATTCCTTTTTGGTCAATATGCCTCTTTTATGTGCCTTTTTCAATAATAATTTACATTTGCTTCTGTATTTATTGGTGGGGTTGTTTTTTAGTTTCTCATATGTAGCTATATCCTGCACCAGTCTATTTAGTTCCTGTTTGTACATGTCAGCGGGGCGGATGACTATGTTTTTCCTTTTTTCTATTTGCTTGATGCCTTCCCATATGTCTTTCTTGGCCCTACCTTTATTCTTATTCACATCCTTTAAATCTTGGGCTACCATATTTTTAAAAGTTTCCGTAAAATGATTATTTGGTGGTTTGGGCTAAAAGTTGATTTATTTTTAAGATGGCTATGTTTAAAATCACTGTGGGGGGTTTTGGGAGGGTTTATATCTGTAGATAGATTATTTTATAGGATTTATTTAGCGCCGACAGTTTACGCAGCACATACTGAGTCCCGCTGTCTGTATCTAAAGAAGCAGCTTTCTGTGGGGACAGTCACCTGAGAGAACGAGCCCTGGTGGGGAACCACAGAAGAGAAGGTTTGGGGCTGCTCTGTGCAATTGAATTATGAACCTGTTATTAAAAAAAATAAGACATTTTTATTTTTTTCCTAACTGATTTACCCAGTAATTTCTGCTTACCAGAATGCATGTATATCATCCTCTCGCACACCTCTCCAGGCTTATATTTTACATAATGTGAATGATTGCTTTTAATGATATGCTGGTTCAGTGCAAAATGTTTTAATAACTTCAAGCTTCTTAAGTAGATGAGACCACAGTGATTATCAACTGCTATTTCATAATAATTTCGCTTCAGTTTATTAAGCGCCCTTTGAGAGTCCAAAATAGTGCATTCCATGAGGGTGATGTGATGAACAGCTTTTAAATAGCCTAATTACCACAAAAATCAGTAGATCAGAACAGATAAACACAAGAAACCCTAAGCAATTTGGGAACCATGGAAATATTAAAAAAACTGTGATAGAACTACTAATAGTAGACAACTTTTTTGCTAAATGTTAAAGAGAGATGCAAGCTCCCTATTGCAGCGCCGATCAAAAAAAGTTTTCCAACAAGCCCATTCTTGAGAAGTCAATCATTGGATCAGCCTCTCATGAACAGGAATGTCCATAGATGGATCAATATTTAGCCTGCTGAACTGGCCAATTTTTGATCCATCTATGGCCAGCTGATCCTGGTGAAAACCAGTGATTCCCTCACTTCGGAGGAATTCCTCTCACTTCCTGTTTTTCTGTTTTGGCTATGCGACAGAAAAGGAAGAGATTTCTGCCCAGTGGGACACAGATGGCAAAACAAAAAAAAAAACAAAAAAACTGACATAGGTTATTGGCCTCACTTTTTCTTTCCAAAGTTGAAAAAAATGTATATTTCTATAGTTGGAAATACACTATATTAACAAAAGTATTGGGACGCCTGCCTTTCCATGCGCATGCATTTTAATGGCATCCCAGTGTCAGTGGGGTTCAATATTGAGTTGGCCCACCCTTTGCAGCTATAACAGCTTCAACTTTTCTGAGAAGGCTAATTGGTTTAGGAGTGTGTCTAGGTGAATGTTTGACCATTTTTCCAGAAGTACATTTGTGAGGTCAGGCACGGATGTTGGAGAGAAGGCCTGGATCACAGTCTGCACACTAATTCATCCCAAAGATGTTCTGTCAGGTTGAGGTCAGGACTCTGTGCAGGCCAGTCAAGTTCCTCCACCCCAAACTCACTCATCCATGTCTTTATGGACCTTGCTTTGTGCACTGGTACACAGTCATGTTGGAACAGGAAGGGGCCATCCACAAACTGTTCCCACAAAGTTAAAAGCATGAAATTGTCCAAAATGTCTTGGTATGCTGACGCCTTAAGAGTTCCCGTCACTGGAACTAAGGGGCCAAGCCCAACCCCTGAAAAACAACCCCACACCATATGATTTGGACCAGTGCACAAAGCAAGGTCCATAAAGACACGTGAGATATCACCGCGAACGTCAGAGCAGGAGCAGTGATTCTAGCCCTAGATCTCCTCTATAACTCTAAACTGGTAACTTGTAAACATTTTTAAAGGATCACCTATGGAGATTTTTAAGTACCGTTGTTTGCCGTCATTCCACAAGCATGCACAATTTTAAAGCATGACATGTTGGGTATCTATTTACTTGGCTTAACATCATCTCATTTTACAAAAATTGGGTTACATATTGTGTGTTTTTTTTTTTTTTTTTACTTCATTGAAGTGGTTGTAAAGACATTCTATGCATTAGGATAAAAAGCCTTCTGTGTGCAGCAGCCCCCCTAATACTTACCTGAGGTGTATCTAGATCCAGCGATGTTGCACGAGAGACTCGGCTGGCTGGGACTCCCCTTCTTATTGGCTGAGACAGCTGCGTGGTGCCATTGGCTCCCACTGTTGTAAATCAAAGTCAGTGAGCCAAAGAGGAAAGAAAAGGTCATGGAGCCAGGCCGCGGCTCCGTGTCTAAATGAACACAGAGAGCTGCAGATCGACTCGGGTGCCCCCATAGCAAGCTGCTTGCTGTGGGGGCACTCAACAGGAGGGAGGGGCCAGGAGAGCAAAAGAGGGACCCGAGAAGAGGAGAATCTGGGCTGCACTGTGCAAAACCACTTGCACAGAGCAGGTAAGTATAACATGTTTGTTATTTTTAATGAAAAAAATTGTGCTTTAAAAACTGCTGCACAAATACCGTGTGACAAAAAAAATTTCAATGATCTCCATTTTATCCTTTAGGGTCTCTGCTAAAAATAAATATATGTGATGTTTGGGGGTTCCTAAGTAATTTTCTAGCATAAACACACTGATTTTTACATAGATGAGAGAAGTGTGAGAATCAGTGCAGTGGGAAAGTGGTTAAAGAAAAGCGGGTTACCTTTTGTGCCTTTGAAAAAACTTTAATATGTATTTAAAACTTTTTAATAACATTTGTTGCAAAGCTATGAATTCGCCCTCTCAATGAAGTACAGCTTTTGCATTAAGACAATAATAAATTAAGAATTACTTTTGTTAAAATGTATTGATCATAGAATTCCACAGCATTGAATTTATGGTTGAATCTATGTTTATTTTCAAATTATTCTAAAATTAGTCCTCATTATTCATTTTCTGTTTTGATTCAGAAAATGTATAATACCATGTACATCACATATAATAAACAGAGAATATACCAAGGAAGATTTTGTAGAAGGGAAAGGCAACAGGAATTGGTAGGTAAAGAAATGGATTTGTAGAACCAGGAAAAAGGGGGGGGGGTAAAGGTCCTGATCTGGGATCTAATGGAATAGAGAATTTAGGCTGGGTTCACACTTATGTGAATTGGATGCGAGTTTCCAATTCACATGTCAAGAGACTGACCAGCTCTCAATGGAGCCGGTTCACACAGCTTTGGGGCGGCTGCAAAGCAGTTTGCATAATGGTCCTTTGCGTCTTCTGGTCCATTTCAGACCGAATTCAGCGGAAAATTCGGACTGAATTCGGACCTGAAATGGTGAACAGGGATGCACCGGACCCATAGTGTGAACCTAGCCTAAAAGTCTATTGGGGTGGTAATGAAGTATCTGATATTGTTATATACAGTGGCTTATGAAAGTATTCGGCCCCCTTGAACTTTGCAACCTTTTGCCACATTTCAGGCTTCAAACATAAAGATATAAAACTGTAATTTTTTGTGAAGAATCAACAACAAGTGGGACACAATCATGAAGTGGAACGAAATTTATTGGATATTTCAAACTTTGTTAACAAATAAAAAACTGAAAAATTGGGCGTGCAAAATTATTCAGCCCCTTTACTTTCAGTGCAGCAAACTCTCTCCAGAAGTTCAGTGAGGATCTCTGAATGATCCAATGTTGACCTAAATAACTAATGATGATAAATAGAATCCACCTGTGTGTAATCATGTCTCCGTATAAATGCACCTGCACTGTTATAGTCTCAGAGGTCCGTTTAAAGCGCAGAGAGCATCATGAAGAACAAGGAACACACCAGGCAGGTCCGAGATACTGTTGTGGAGAAGTTTAAAGCCGGGTTTGGATACAAAAAGATTTCCCAAGCTTTAAACATCCCAAGGAGCACTGTGCAAGCGATAATATTGAAATGGAAGGAGTATCAGACCACTGCAAATCTACGAAGACCTGGCCGTCTTTCTAAACTTTCAGCTTATACAAGGAGAAGACTGATCAGAGATGCAGCCAAGAGGCCCATGATCACTCTGGATGAACTGCAGAGATCTACAGCTGAGGTGGGAGACTCTGTCCATAGGACAACAATCAGTCGTATACTGCACAAATCTGGCCTTTATGCAAGTGTGGCAAGAAGAAGCCATTTCTTAAAGATATCCATAAAAAGTGTTGTTTAAAGTTTGCCACAAGCCACCTGGGAGACACACCAAACATGTGGAAGAAGGTGCTCTGGTCAGATGAAACCAAAATCGAACTCTTTGGCAACAATGCAAAACGTTATGTTTGGCGTAAAAGCAACACAGCTCATCACCCTGAACACACCATCCCCACTGTCAAACATGGTGGTGGCAGCATCATGGTTTGGGCCTGTTTTTCTTCAGCAGGGACAGAGAAGATGGTTAAAAGTGATGGGAAGATAGATGGAGCCAAATACAGGACCATTCTGGAAGAAAACCTGAAGGAGTCTGCAAAAGACCTGAGACTGGGCGTGCAAAATTATTCAGCCCCCTTAAGTTAATACTTTGTAGCGCCACCTTTTGCTGCGATTACAGCTGTAAGTCGCTTGGGGTATGTCTCTATCAGTTTTGCACATCGAGAGACTGAAATTTTTGCCCATTCCTCCTTGCAAAACAGCTCGAGCTCAGTGAGGTTGGATGGAGAGCATTTGTGAACAGCAGTTTTCAGTTCTTTCCACAGATTCTCGATTGGATTCAGGTCTGGACTTTGACTTGGCCATTCTAACACCTGGATATGTTTATTTGCGAACCATTCCATTGTAGATTTTGCTTTATATTTTGGATCATTGTCTTGTTGAAAGACAAATCTCCGTCCCAGTCTCAGGTCTTTTGCAGACTCCATCAGGTTTTCTTCCAGAATGGTCCTGTATTTGGCTCCATCCATCTTCCCGTCAATTTTAACCATCTTCCCTGTCCCTGCTGAAGAAAAGAAGGCCCAAACCATGATGCTGCCACCACCATGTTTAACAGTGGGGATGGTGTGTTCAGGGTGATGAGCTGTGTTGCTTTTACGCCAAACATAACGTTTTGCATTGTTGCCAAAAAGTTCGATTTTGGTTTCATCTGACCAGAGCACCTTCTTCCACATGTATGGTGTGTCTCCCAGGTGGCTTGTGGCAAACTTTAAACGACACTTTTTATGGATATCTTTAAGAAATGGCTTTCTTCTTGCCACTCTTCCATAAAGGCCAGATTTGTGCAGTATACGACTGATTGTTGTCCTATGAGACACCTCAGCCATAGATCTCTGCAGTTCATCCAGAGTGATCATGGGCCTCTTGGCTGCATCTCTGATCAGTCTTCTCCTTGTATGAGCTGAAAGTTTAGAGGGACGGCCAGGTCTTCGTAGATTTGCAGTGGTCTGATACTCCTTCCATTTCAATATTATCGCTTGCACAGTGCTCCTTGGGATGTTTAAAGCTTGGAAAAAATATTTTTGTATCCAAATCCGGCTTTAAACTTCTCCACAACAGTATCTTGGACCTGCCTGGTGTGTTCCTTGTTCTTCATGATGCTATCTGCGCTTTAAATGGACCTCTGAGACTATCACAGTGCAGGTGCATTTATACGGAGACTTGATTACACACAGGTGGATTCTATTTATCATCATTAGTCATTTAGGTCAACATTGGATCATTCAGAGATCCTCACTGAACTTCTGGAGAGAGTTTGCTGCACTGAAAGTAAAGAGGCTGAATAATTTTGCACGCCCAATTTTTCAGTTTTTTATTTGTTGACAAAGTTTGAAATATCCAATAAATTTCATTCCACTTCATGATTGTGTCCCACTTGTTGATTCTTCACAAAGAATTACAGTTTTATATCTTTATGTTTGAAGCCTGAAATGTGGCAAAAGGTCGCAAAGTTCAAGGGGGCTGAATACTTTCGCAAGGCACTGTATATATTTTGATTCTAGCAGATATATTAGAGGGGAAAAAAGAAGAAGGAAAAATTAGACTCGTTTTCAAACATTAGGAGGAAAAAAAGTGTATCCAAACTAACCATTGATTCTTAAATTTGTCCCAAGAGTCTGAGTCAATTGTTCTTTCACCTGCAAGAAATCATTAACTGTGTTAACCTATAACGTTAGCAAAGGAACCATGGAGGTTTTCCAAAGAGGGTAGAAGTTGTCCTGTGGCAGTGAAGAAGTTTCTTAAAAGTTACGTTTTCTGGAAACTATTGAACTGGGGAGAATGGATAACAGTGCTATTTTTAGACCAATGTAACTATGTATAAAATATATATACCTGGAACTTTAAAGCGGAGTTCCACCCGAAAATTTATACTTACCTCCATCTTCTCGCTCCCGGTCACCTGAAAAACAAATGGATAATCGCAATTTTTTTTTTTTTTCACTTACCTTTTAGAGAAAATATACTTACCTTACTTCCTTCTTCCTCCCCTCGGCGGCCACGGCGATTCGCCACTTCCTGGCTTTTTCAATGATTCCTGGGAGCTGAACGTCATCGCTCCCAGGAATCATTGCGCCTGCACCGGCCCCGACGTCAGTTCCGGGGCGCGCGCGTCATTCCCTTCTAAACAGCTTCTGGGCATGCCCAGAAGCTGTGGAGGGATGACGCGTGCGACCCTGAAGTCACATCGGGGCCGGTGCAGTGCATCGTGGGACCAAAGAAGAAGGAAGAGGACGCGGAAGAGGATCGCGCTGGCTTCAAGCTGCCCACACCTGAGATGGCAGCGCTGGACAAGACAATTTCAAGGTAAGTATTTCTCCTGAAAGGTAAGTGCAATCCGGAACAGATCAGAGGCTAGCCATTGTGGAATGTGCTAGCCCTGACTGTCCCGGGGGTATTTTTATAAAAAAATGTATAACAAGGGTGGAACTCTGCTTTAATTTAGAAAAACTACTCCAACACAGCTCATTTTTGCCCTAGATACCATTAAAAATCCCTGTTACATACCTTATCCCTTATTGGCAGCCAGTGCTTTCCTTTTCCCTCCGAAGCTCTGAGTTATGGGCTGGCCCTTAGCATCCATACTTATAATCCAGAACTGCTGGTCCTGCATTGTACGTGATGATATCTGAGCTAATGGCTTTGGGAGACTGTTCGCATGGAGAGGAGGAAGCCTGCTGAAGTGAGGGGACATGGAGTGAGGTCCATGGTGACTTTTTAATGGTACCTCATGAAAAAAAAATAACATTTAACCCTTGCAGTGTGGGGGTGCCCCACTGCAAGGGTAGTATTTCATTTCCCCAGAATACAACTTTAACCACCAAGGTACGTTTATAAAAACCATGGTAGACAAGTGGTTAAATCAACCTCACAGCAGCAGCAGCAGCAGCTGTAAGCTTGATTTAAGGGCTAAGTTCACATTTAAAAAAAATAATAAATGTACATCTCTTTGCAGGTAAAAAAAATGTGCATTTATTATTTTTATTTTAATGGAGCCTGCATAACATTGCACTCGCAATCAGCAGACCATAGGTGCAATGTCAGGCTCCTGGGAAGTTATCCTTTAGCTTTGTGACCGTATCCCTGTATAGGCTTTCAGCTACAAAGCTACAGGAAGACTAAATGAACTATGTCCATGCTAACTGGTTAGCTCACAGTCCATTCAGACTACAAATACGTCTGCTAGCAGTGGGAGATGGAACTTGTAGTTCATTCATTAAGAGAACTCTGCAAATTGATTGATGTGGCTGTGTGGGCTATTTTCAAAAAATGATAGCAGGTGCAGAGAGGATTCCCCTTAGTGATCGACCGATATCAGTTTTTCGTTGCCAATACTGATACCGATATTTTGGCCATTACATATCGGTATCGGCCGATGTGGGCCGATATTTTGAACATTTAAAGTTTTGCAAAATAAATACAATTTTTGACGCAAATCTGTTAGTGCCGGTCCACACTAGCGCGACTTGTCAGGCGACTTGTCAGCCTGACAAGTCGCGCTCCCTCGCGGTCCATTGACCGCTACAGGACCCGTTCTAATTGGAGCGACACAAGTCACTCCGACTTTGAAAAAGGGTCCTGTACTACTTCAGGGCGATCTCGGAGCGACTTGCATAGACTTCCATTATGTGAAGTCCCTGCAAGTCGCTCCGAAATCGTGGTGCATGGCAATGCACAAGTTACCCCCGAAGTAGTACAGAGTCGTGTCGCCTTAGTGTGAACCGACTCTTACTGAACATGTTAATGTTTGTTTATTAACATTTTTAACACTGCAGTCAGTGCAAATTAAACTGCTAGAAAAAAAGCTAGACAACAACAAACAGCTAGACAGTGGATTGGAGGAGTCAGTGCCAGTGGACTACTGCTGCAGTAGTGCACTCACTGCAATGATTTTAATTCACTACTGCAGTCAGTGCAAATTAAACTGCTAGAAAAAAAGCTAGACAACAACAAACAGCTAGACAGTAGATTGGAGGAGTCAGTTTACTACTGCTGCAGTAGTGCACTCACTGCAATCATTTTAAATCACTAACTGCAGTCGGTGCAAAACTGCTAGAAAAAAGCTAGACAGTGGGGAGTCAGTGGACTACTGCTGCAGTAGTACACTCACTCACTGCAATCATTTTAAATCACTATTGCAGTCACTGCAGTAGTGCAGTAACTGCAGTAGTGATTTAAAATGATTGCAGCAGTGAGTGGCGCACTACTGCAGCAGTGGTCCACTAACTCCAATCCACTGTCTAGCTTTTTTTCTAGCAGTTTTGCACTGACAGCTGTTTAGCGCAGTCAGTGCAAAATTGCTAAAAAAAAAGCTAGTGGAGTGGACACTAGTACTATACTACTACACTTTCAATATTCCCAGTTAAGTAGAACAATATTATAGTGCAGAAAGCATAACATTTCAGCATGTTCACCAGTTAAACGGTTTCTTTTTTTTCATAAATTGCTGCCACTTCACTAAAAGTACGCTCACTTAGTACCGAGGAAGGAGGAGCAGAAAGGTATCTTCTACCATAAGAAGCAAGTCTTTTGTAGCGTGCCTCATTTTCTTTCCACCACTGATGAGGATCACCACTTCTGTCAATTACTGGTTCCTTCAAATAGAGATGAAGTTCATCATCCAGGCTCATTATTGCAGATTCAGAAGAATCCTCCACATGAGGCCCCAATGAAACACTGAACATGGCATCTATTTGACCACAATGACGTTTCTCTTGTCTGTTGTCTTTTTGGACATTTTTCTCCTGCATCCTGCTCTTGCACATTAGAAACCTTCTCTTCCTGACTTTTCTTTTCGGCAGGAACCTCCTGCACCTTCTGTTGAGTATCTTCTGTCAGCTATTGTTTTGCCTTGGCTAATACATCTTTAGAAGAAAAAGGATGGTTCTTGTATCGAGGATCCAAATGACATGCAAGCACAACATTTTTATACTCTTCATGCTTCTCAAAATGTTTGGCGAGTCTGTCCCTCATGGCCTGCCTACATGTTTTAATGCCACGTGTGGGTCCTTCATTCTCTTTAGGAAGCATCTTCAGCACTCTCACACATGGAATGACAGATGACACAGATGAATAACTCACCTCTAGTGTCACTTCCTCTATGGGGAGGGGGGTCTCAATGACATTGGCTACAATGTCCCACTGATCAGCAGTAGGACAAGAATGTCCTCCAAGTCCATATTCACCTGAATATATGGTAAGAGCTTGCTTCTGCTCCAGCATTCTTTGCAGCATGTTAAGTGTTGAGTTCCATCGTGTTTTTGTGTAGGCCAAGGTCTTCCTGACTGCACCTCAGTCACTGCTTGGCAAGGATTGAATGGTGGAAATGGCCTGAGCACTTCTTCAGCATTCTAATTATGTCAAGCAAAGCGTTCTGGTTTGATAGACCATCATTTACGGCAAGTTGGAGGATGTGCGCCATGCAACTGAGGTCTGACACTTCAGTAAGTCTCATTCCTTTCACCATGTTCGCTCCGCTGTCTCGAAGCACAAGCATCACTCGGTCTTTTGTGATTCCCCATTCTTCTAGCATGCCTAGAAACTTTTCTCTAATGTACTCCCCAGTGTGGGATCCTTGCATCACTTTTGTATTCAACACCAAATGCCTTCTTGTCTATCCGCTGTCAATGAAGTGGCATGTAAGACTCATTAGGGATTCTGTTTGTCCTTACAAGCAGTCAGTCGTGAATGAGAGTGAGCCAGCATTCTCAGGTTTCAGCATAGCTTTTACTTTCTCAACGACCGTTTGGTGAATCTTTCCCAGCTTTTCAGTTCGATAAAACTTGTCACTCTTCAGTGTGTACCTTGGCTCAAGTATGGACATCAACCACTTGTAAATGGCTGGTTATCAGTGACCATCATCTCTGTGATTACTCTGTCCAGCAATTGGGATCTTCCATCCGATTTTAATCACCTGTTTTTTTCTGAAACATATCTGTTATTGTTGCCTGGGATAGTGATGTTTCACCTTGTGATTCATTTTGTTTTTTCTCTGCTGCATGATACAATTCAACATGATGAACTCTTAGATGGGCCCAAAGATTTGATGTATTTTTAGGTTTTGCAGTTATTGATCCCATGCTCACATTGTTTGTGCACGTGTTGCACAGAACTGCTGCTTTTCCTGGAGATGGAGATGAGAAATATTCCCAGACAACACTTTAATTTTTCTATCTGCATCCATCTCCATTGAAATTTGAAAGACACTAATGAAATTGAATATAGGTTTAAAAAAAACTGTCTGGCTGGCACCCTGTGGTGGGTGGCTGGCTGGCACCCTTTGGTGGGTGGCTGTCTGGCTGTGGCTGGCACCCTGTGCTGGGTGGCTGGCTGGCTGGCACCCTCTGGTGGGTTGCTGGCTGGCTGGCACCCTTTGGTGGGTGGCTGGCACCCTGTGGTGTGGTGGGTGGCTGGCTGGCTGGCACTCTGTGGTGGGTGGCTGGCTTGCACCCTGTGATGTGGTGGGTGGCTGGCACCCTTTGGTAGCTGGCTGGCTGGCACCCTTTGGCGGGTGGGTGGGTGGCTGGCTGGCACCCTGTGGTGGATGGCTGGCTGGCACCATGTGGTGTGGTGGGTGGCTTGCTGGCACCCTTTAGTGGGTGGCTGGCTGGCACCCTGTGGTGGGTGGCTGGCTGGTACAGGATGAGTGATGGTGATGAGTGGCTGGCACCCTTTGGTGGGTGGGTGGCTGGCTGGCAGGCACCCTTTGTTGGGTGGCTGGCTGGCTGTGGCTGGCACCCTGTGGTGGGTGGCTGGCACTCTTTGGTGGGTGGCTGACTGACTGGCTGGCTGGCACCCTTTTGTGGGTGGCTGGCTGGCACCCTTTGGTGGGTGGCTGGCTGGCACCCTGTGGTGGGTGGCTGGCTGGCACCCTGTGGTGGGTGGGTGGCTGGCTGACTGGCACACTGTGGTGTGGTGGGTGGCTGCCTGGCACCCTTTGGTAACTTGCTGGCTGGCTGGCACCCTTTGGTGGGTGGCTGGCACCCTGTGGTGGGTGGCTGGCTGGCACCCTTTGGTGGCTGGCTGGCACCCTTTGGTGAGTGGCTGGCTGGCATCCTGTGGTGGGTGGCTGGCTATCGGGGTACAGGCAGGCAGGGCCTGTGGCTGGCTGGTACCGGCCTGTGGGTGTGTGGGTGGCTGGATGGCTGGCATCGGGCAACTGTTTGTGGGTGTATGTATGTGGCAGCGGTGGCTGTGTTACACACTATGCACTGTGACTGTACTGTATGAGACTCACTCACTGTCCCACTCCCGACTCAAACACACTGTGCACTGTGACTGTAGTGTACTCTCACTGTCCCGACTCCAGACGAGGCTGAGGGAGATGGTCTAAGAAGGCAGAAGCTGTCCCAGAGGCGTGTGTCGCAACATACGCGATGAAGTCACGATAATATCGGCAATATCTGTAACCGCCGGGGCCGATTCCAATATATCGGGGAAAGTGCATATCAGCCCTCGATATAACCGCTTTGCCGATAATCGGTCGAACCCTAATTCCCCTGCCAGATTCCAGTTCCAGTCAGGGGAACTCTAGCGGCGGAAGGTGAGTTTATTGGAGCATGTTACATCCTAAATATGGGTGTACCATGCTCCTAAAGGTGAAAGTATATGTGAACTCACCTTGTAGAACAACCAATTAATTTTAAAATACAAACGAAAGGCAAAACATTTGTATGTACATATAAAAAAATTATAAATACCTTTTTTTTGTTTTCCTTTTCACATTCCCTGTTCTCAGGTGCATAAGGAGCTTAGAGAGGTGGGGGAGGAGAAAGAGCAGCACTGATATTCCCAGTTAATGGCTGTGCAGGGGAGGCATCTCCGCAGATGTCTGATCATTGGAGGAGAGCAGGCTGAGTTTACAGTACAGACAGGTAAACTGACCACTTTCGTGCCTAGTGAGGTCCGTTTTTAATAGTAAAGCAGAAGGACTGGCAGGAACACCAGGCATTTCACACAAAGGAAGCAATACAAAGATAAGAGGATACATTTGCATACAAGTACATGGTACAGCAGGCACATATACGTAATATGAAAACTTAGTTTGACAAATTCTTGAACATATCCTTTAAGAGGCAGCTTTCCGGTAAAAGTAATAGTCAAGTATGCAAATATTCAACCATGATCAGTGTTTGAATAGCTGCATTGTAGGGCAAAGGAGACATTGGGGTTCTTATAGATCTAAAAAGAGTACCTGTCACCTGCCTATTCTATCAAATAGGAGTCATATTAGACCCCTTGTGATAAAATAAACATTTTAAAAAAATGTGAAAAATCTAAAAAAATATAAATATATATATATAAAAAAAAAAAAAAAATTCGCCCCCATACCCCCTATATAAAAAGTTCAGTGTAGTGTATGTAAACATCATTTTCCTTGCCCATGTGAGTTTCACAAACGTCAGAGTGAGAGCAATAATTCTAGGGCCATAGTTCATGGTTAACTCTAAACTGATGACCTCTAAAGGCTTTTAAAGAGTCACGTATGGAGAATTTCGGGTACCATCATTTTTTTCATATCCATGGGCATGCGCAACTTTAAGACTTGACATATTTGGTATCTATTTACTCAACGCAACCCGATCCTTTATATTTTATCAAAAAAATTGATATAATATTCTGTTTATTTGCACTATAACTCGCTTTAGTGTATATTTTTCTGAAAGTATTGCTCCTAAACTAAAATATATATATATTTTTTCTTATTTCAGGTAATTCAACATTTATGGATGATCATGGCCCTCCTACGCCAAAGGTAATAGTAAATGTATACATTTTGGTCTATTGCAAATTTCATGTTTAATGCAATAACCACTGATAAACAACACTTAGAGATTTGAAGAGAGAGATAAGTAAACACTACGATATACAGTATGCGCTATGTTCAGATTTAATGAGTAAGGTTTACAACCACTTTAAATATCGGTTCCCCCTCTTACATTTTGGCTAGTCTTAAAGTGTATGTAAGCCCTAATAAATAACTTCTCTTATTTGCTCTCTGCTCTATCTGCAAAATTCATAGTTGAAAAGCACCTTTTGAGTTTGCCAGAAATCTTGTGAGCTTTTAACTTTCTGTTCTTCCTGCCAGTTCACAGGGGAGGGGCTCTGCAGATGAGGGAAGGGATGAGGGGAGGTCTGTGTTCTTTCTAATCTATCAGAAAGAAAGTAGACAGGGCCATAACACGTGCTTTGAAATTCAAAGCTGAAAATACAATGTGTTTTCAAGTCAGAGAGGATGGTAGGAACACACTACTGTATATTTCTGGCACCTCAACAGTTATTTTTCTATACTTTTGCTTTGTGTTTAGAGGCAAAAAATATGGAAATGTGCATGTATTGCAGACCTATATCAAATCATTTTTTTCCCCTTGACATGCACTGTAAAGTGGTTCTAAAGCATAAACATTTTTTTACCTTAATGCATTCTATGCATAAAGGTAAAAAATGTTTAGGTAGTAATAGTGCCCCCTCACTCCTGCCCCCATATACTTACTTAGGTCCTCACTTTCATCTAGCGCTGTGCCTGTCCGTAACGGCTCTCAAATGCTTTGCTGAGGCAGCAGAAGCCATTGCCATCAGTTATATCCTGCGACAAAGCAGCGGCGATTGACACTGAGCCACACTGTCTGTGTCTATGGATGCAGGCAGCTTGGCTCGGGAGTGGGCCTGAAGATGGTAACTCATAGAAAGTAGCTTCCTATGGGATACCACCAAGAATTGGAGGACCAAGGAGCACCAACAGGGGACCCCAGAAGAGGGGGTTTGGGATCACTCTGTGCAACTCCATTGTACAGAGCAGGTAAGTATAAAAGGTTTGTTATTTAAAAAAAAAAAAAAAAACTTTACAAAAACTTTAAATAGAATGTAAAGCAATTTTGTACAGCCTTCCAGCCTGCACTGTTCAGACACCTCATGTTATAGCAAACCTTGTAAATCCTGTCATGGGTGCATCATGTATTAAATGTTTATGTGAAAAATAAACATTGTATACACACAAAAAATATATAAGAAATCTAATTTAAAAAACTAATCAATTTAAAACATTGATAGAGACAAAAGAGGCAGTCAATTGTCACTATCTGTCAAATAAGGTAGACAGTACAATATTGATAGCTTTATTTACTGACATGAGGCCATTCATGAATTATGATGTTAGAGTAACTCCACTTTCATGGGAAAAAAATAAATAAAAGAAAATAATATAGCATATGCAATGCAACACAAGCCATATTGTAGTTTTATGTTATTTATATGATATTTATGTTATTTTTCAATCTGCAGAGCTGTAATTTTCTGTAAATGCAAGCAATATGGCAAGCTGGTGGCATTCTGTACATAGATGATGTACAGATCACCCCTCAGAAATCGAATTTCCTGCTTATTTAATTGGTTTACTGATTTTACCTTCCCATTGTACAAATAAGCTGGTTGCCAGACTTTCCTGTGACTTGATAAAGCGCATGTGCGGGAAACTTGTTGTCACGCCCACCATCCCCCCTTGCGGTTCAAGCCAGTTCCACGTGGCTTCTCCCTGCTTCCTTCTGGCGGCTGAATCCTGTTTCATCTGCGGGGTGCCCAGCTTGTATACACCATCCTACAGCTTGGATACATCATCCTACAGTAAGTCTACAGGCTGATACCTCTCATCTCATTGGCCCCTCACTGTAATGCGTGTGTGAGTTTCCATCATAGCCCAGACACGGTGATATTGGGCACTGCTTGTTTTTATTCTTTTGCATTGATTTTAATTGTCCTGTGGCTTTCTAAGTTTGGAATAAATCACATTAACTGTTCATCCACTGGAACGTTTCTTTTTACATCCAACATCACCCATTGGTGGATATTATAATCTGACCACTTATACTGTAAGCCCTGAGCACTGTTCTGATTATTTAAACTGACTATTTAAACTGTTTCTATCACCAGTGCATCCATGACAGCAGCCTTGGGCCACCCCTAATGATTTTATTTACATGTACTTATGGGACTCTGGCTATAGTGCTTGGAATACATGTGTGTTTTTTTTTTTTTTTTTTATATTTTTATTGCCATCCACCCATTTATCCCAAATTCTTTTACATTTTGTAGGACTTCCCCTAGCCTTAAAAGTCATTCTATATAGGGTGGCATTAGCATTGACCAGAGACTTCCAAGCCGATAAAGTAAGGTAGTCCATCCTAATCCATTTTACTGCAATTAATTTGCGAACATTAAAAAATAACAATCTTAGAAGGGTTCGCATACTGTTTTCCATATGCTCGTCCTCAAAAATTCCCAAAAGCCCAACCAAGGGACTGCATATATTTCGGGAGATCAAAAGTGTCCGCTATAAACAGAGTGACCTGTGACCAAAGAGGGTGGACTCATTCGCACTCCCATACCATATGTAGGAATGAACCTTCAGCTATTAAACATTTATGACATTTGGAGGTATCCCTCCTCCCCATTTTAAAGAACCGGAGAGGTGTATAGTACGTTTGATGAAGATATCGCAATCGAATCATCTTATCTGTGGCACAAATTACTGTATTTATTTAAGAGTTAAGCACTTCCTTTTAAACTTCTTCCGTTCGTTCTGGTATAATGGTATGCCATCTTTCCCAAATTCTCTGTGTGTTATTACTTTCAACCCCTAATAAAAAGAGTAGTAAGTAGATACTAATTTAGAGTGTTCAGGCTGTAACAGCAGTTTTTATAAGTTTGTAATAGCAATTGCAATTGGATCTGTCCAGACCTGACACTGCTGCATGTTTCAGTCTGGTATATTGAAAACACCAAGTATTTGATAGTGCCAACTCTGCTTGTAGCTGTGAAAACGATTTTAGTCTACTGGTGTCATATATTTGATCCCAAACTGGGTCCACCTATATCCATCTTCCAGTTTAAAAAAAAATAATTCAAACCTGGGTTGAACCGTAGTGGAGCATTAGGAGACAAATGTAATAGTTTATGAGATATACCTTCAAGGCATATCACAAGGATACGTATAGCAGTCTTGAGTATATCTATGCCCCCTGATGTGGGAACCTCTCTTCTGTAAAAAAAAAAATTCAGCAGAGCCTCTAATTGCAGTCTACTCGCTAATACCTTTGCCAGGATTTTTTGGTCAGAATTTATCAGTGAAATGGGCCTATAAGATTCACATTCTAAATGGTCTTTACCAGGCTTTTGTAGCACCACAATATGAGCTTTTCTCATGGATTGTGGTAGTATGCCTTCCTTTCTAGCAGCTGTATATACCTTATTTAAATGTAGCACTAAGGTATTTTTATATACTTGATACCATTCAGCTGGATACCCATCTATGCCTGGTGTTTTATAAGGTTTAAAAGTAGCAATAGTAGCGCCATTTTTGTCTTGTGTTATAGCTTTATCTAAACTTTCTCTCTCTGTCATGAATAACTTTTGGTAAGGGAATATTTTGAAGGTATTTTGGGATGTCTGCATTTGTCTTCCTTCTTTGGGATTTATAAAGATGCCCATAAAACTCCACAAAGGCGTGTAGAATCTCCTGGGGATCCTCTACAATAGTGCCCCCTAAGTTTCTAAGGTGCATAATAGAAACCGGGGTATAGGAGGGTTTAGCCAAGAACACCAAAAGGTGGCCATTCTTGTCCCCAATTCTGATGCAATTGGTTCTTGCTAGTTTGTTTTGTCAAAAGTAAACGGTAAGTCCGCATATATTCTTGCAATGTTTTATAATTGATGGGAGAGGGCTCCCGTACATATGAACATTCTGCCTAAGTACCTCTTTCCTCTGCCTGTACAACATGTGAACCCAAAGCCCTAGAAAAATCCTTGACCTTTTTAATAAACGTCCCCCTGAAAGTCGCCCTAAATGCTTCCCACTGTGTAGAGGTAGGGGTATCTGCTCCATTTTCTGCCCAATATAGAGAGATAGCAGTTTGGCATTTATTGTAATATAGTCCTCCTGCAACCATTGGGCATTCATGTGCCAATGTTTTATCCCAGGGTTTGAGCCTAAATTTAATATAACCTCTATAGGGGAGTGATCCGAAATGGCCCTAGGCAGATATTTTACGCTATGTATTAAAGACAAACCCTCAATTGTAGATAATAGCATATCAATTCCTCGAAGGTGTTCTATGCCTTTCTGAATGGCAGGAGAACTCTTTAATCCCTGGATTTTTGTATTGCCAAACATCCAGAAAGGCATAGCTCTCCAACCATGAAAAAAAGCGAGGGGGATGACCTTCTGGTCCATAGCGAAATCAGATACCACATTGAAGTCCCTTAGAAACATTACTGGTCCTTTTGCAACTGATACAGTTGCAGTCAGAATATCTTCCA
Source organism: Pelophylax lessonae (assembly GCF_965119305.1). Taxonomy (NCBI): domain Eukaryota; kingdom Metazoa; phylum Chordata; class Amphibia; order Anura; family Ranidae; genus Pelophylax; species Pelophylax lessonae. Next base: position 454,935,403 of record NC_138770.1, read on the forward strand.
ATACTTGAAAAGAGAATGGAGGCGGGATATATTCACTTACTATTGTCACATAGGTGGTAAATATCTTACAAACGAAGATAGCAAAATGACCATTTGGGTCTGTCTTGATGTGTAGGACGTGTATATTCACCGCTTAATGATCAGAATAGCAACCCCCCTAGCATAGGTGGAGTACTCAGCATGTAGGACTTGCATGACCTTTGCTCTTTTAAAAGCCATGACCCTAATGCCCTGCAAGTGGGTCTCTTGTAACAGTATAATATGAGGTTTGTATCTTTTATTATAGTTAAATAATAATGAACATTTAACCTTAGAATGAAGGCCCCAGACGTTCCAAGACATCAATTTTATCTTATGTGCCATTTGCATAAAATCCACATGGAAACATATATATCAAACAATATAGTGTTAATTCTTCAGTAACATAGAGCCTGGCTCCTCCCATGATGACCCAGAAAACAGTAGCAACCCGTATAACAGAATTCTGAGAAGAATAAGTAGCACACTTCGAAAAGCAAAGAACAAAAATCCCATCCCTTTACTCCCTGCACACAACCCTAACATGTTGCACGCTTCAATCCCATAACCAAACTATGAAATTACCTCGGAGGCCAAAGGTCTTCAGTAGAAGAAAAGAACATGAAGATCTCATGTAGTTAAAAGTCTGTCCTGTCATTTTGTTGTGTTGTTTACGGAGGGGTTCCTGGAGCCGTCTGTGCATACTACGTGATTGGAGTCCTTCTCATGAAGCTTTAGAAGGGGATATCTCTTATGACTATTGAATATACTGGGGACTTGGATGTGGTGAAGGAACGTTCCTTACACGCTGTCTTGACAAGAGTGTTATACTACATGCTTGTTTGACCTCTCATTCGTTTGAGGGTCAACTCACTCTGGTAAGAGGTATTTATACAGAGCACAGCGGTGGAATTATTACCTTATTTTGGGAGCGGGACCTCTCCTTACGTCTTTGTCTTGTGGCAGTGTTTTCCTATTCATGTCTCCATCCTAAGGACTCATTATGAGGGTTGTGTAATTTGTATGCATATACCATTTATTTGTTGTGATGATTTATTAATGTGTTATCTACTCATATCATCTATAGCACATTTAGTGTCATTTTTTGGGCGCTGCACCTTTTCTATTTAGAAGTAAGTGACTGCCTATCACAAAGAATCCCCAGAAAAGAACATGAAGATCTCATGTAGGTAAAAGTCTGTCCAGGTAAATTTACCAAGAAAAATAAATCACTACCGAAAAACAAAAAAAGGGAGAGTGACCCAGAGTGTGTATGAACATACAGTGAATTAGATTACTGAAAATATGTTAGGCATCATCAGTTCAGCACGTGAATAAACTAGAGTCATAATACAAATCACTTCTGCTCCTGGGGTCTCACAGAACAATACCAGCAGATAGATTGTGTAAGAATGCTCAGGATACTCCACCAGAGGTCAGTATAAGGTTCTACAGAATTACTAGAAAAAGTAAAGTTCCCAGTGATCCTTTAGATAGCCGTGTTGTAAAAGAAGAGCCAAGATAGTGCCCTCTCATCCCAGCCATAAACAGAAGCATGTTGCACGCTGAAACAGGGAACGTATAACGATCAGACAGGTTCCCATTTCTGAATGTACACTGTCATACCAACAAGAAGAGCAAGCCATTCAGTGGTTCACAGTCAGAATAGAGCGCTTTCTAGCATCCAACCAGCGAAAAGCATCAGTGGGAGTGGTGAAGAAGTGTACCTTGCCTCTGTCCACAATCTGCATGAGGCGCTACCTTAAATGTCAATGTGTGCCCATATTAAACCCGACAGATGCATATAAAACTAAAGCAATGCTGTTTCTTTAACAAAAACATTACATTTCTTCCAAACACCACTTGCATTTAAGTGCTCTGTATTCTTTTTAAATGGTGCTCCTTGTTTGTGCTCCTCCACCTTAAATAAGGGGGCCACTCACCAGATGACTTTTCTCATAAAAATGTATAAGTTATAGAACTCACATTTGTGTGCCTGCAAGCGGCACCCACTATAGATCACCTGGTTTATTACAATCACCGCAGTTCAAGCTCCGAAGAAGCGTGGGTTCCACCTGCGTTCCACTGAGCTGCACGTGACGAATCACCACTACACTGGACCTTAATGCATTTCACCGGAAGGCGTCTCCAGGAATTCTATCTAGGGAGAATCCCCTTCTGAGGGCTCGATTCCTGCGGGGGAGAGGGCTTACCGTCACATTATCTGCAGATATCAGATCTCCTGCATGCTGCTGCCGCTCACTACCCTCTCTGCGTGTCTCCTCATCGCTGCTGCCTCCATCTTGGATTCCCCCGGCAAACTTAGCCAGGCATCCTCCAGTGGATTGCCTGAGTGCTGGGCTGATTTTTAACCATGATGGTCATAACCTGCACCTCCGTACACCTTCTGACACCCGCTGGAGTAAAACAATCGTGCCTTAGACTCGCAGGATCGTGTAAGGATGAATAGTCCCGGCTAGAGCTCCGGATCTCCGCTGCTCAAATGCCAGCTGCTAGCTCCACCCCACATGTGTTTTTTACTGGTTTTCCAAGAAGTCTGCACTACAATACTATAGAAGTCAGATTTTGGGCACCCCCTGCAACAAAAATTAAATTTCTCTTACGTTCATTGACAGACACAGCTCCATATCTTCTTAACTTATGGTTTATGCTGCTCTTCCTAGGAGTAGGACACTAGGGCAAAAAAGTTAACAAAGTGGTATACTCCCACTTCCTGCTCTAGGATCTCAGGTTTTTTCTGCCTAGTCAGGACTAAGGACCTACCCTCGTGCTGGGATCTCTGGTCCTGGCATTTTTTTCTTCCTGTTTCATCAGTTGTGTCTCCATTGGGAAACTCCAGAGATGGTCCTGTTGGCCTCTCATCTAGGAAGGTGCTTGGATTTGTGGCACGGTCTTTGGATCCTCTGGCTGACGCCACAGATGTACAGGTGGCTCCTTTGGGTTCAGTATCATCTGATATACGTCTTTCATCTTCGAGAACTTCTGCCAAGACTCCTGCGTAGGCCCGTGGCAGAAGGGATTACGGGCATCCTAGTGGCTCCAGACTTGCCTCACCGGTCTTGACACACAGATCCTTGGAGACTTCCTCTTAGAGGAGATCTGTTGGCTCAAGGGCTAATCTTCCATTTTGCTTTACAGTCGCTGGCTTTAATGGCTTGGCTGTCGGAAGCCAGGTGCTGAAGGCTAGGGGGCTGTCTGAATCAGTGATTCCCGCGCTGCTGTAAGCTAGTAAATCTACTTCTAGGTAGATTTACTATCTCTTGGGATTCACTACTGCTTCTTTTCGGTGACTCTAAGTTTGGCTTTTCTCCATTGAGGTGTGGTGGAGCAGCGTCTTGCCTCGGGTACCACCGAGGGCCAGGTTCGGCCTTGGCGGTTTCTTTAATCGTCCTTTGGGTACGTTTTCTGTGGTTCGCACCTTTGTTCAGGGGGTTCGCCACTTGGCTCCCTCAGTGCGGTCTCCATTGCCCTCGTGGGATCTCCACTTGGTGCTGTTGGTTCTTCAGTAACTGTTGTTGGAAAATATTCACGAGATTCCTCTGCTTACATGTCCCAGAAGGTAGTATTCTTGGTGGCTTTTTCTTCTGCACGTAGGGTGTCAGAGCTGGCAGCTTGTCTTGTCGTTGACTCTTGTCGTTAAGGTGGATGTGTTGGCATCTGTGGATGCCTCTTTTTCGCTGCAAAGGGATTAGTCCTCTTTGAGGGTGTACATTTTTGTCAGATGAGCTCCAGTTGTTCCTGGTTGGGCTCCTGTTTTACCTGGATGGCTACATTTAGCCTTTGGGAAGTACCGGTATATTTATTGCTGTGTTCTTCCCACCCCTCATGTTGACACTGCTTTGGGACGTCCCATGGGTCAAGAAAAAATAGAGCTGTGTCTGTCACTGAACGAAAGAGAAAACTGGATTTTTGTCTTACTGTAAAATACTTTTCTCTAACGTTCATTGACAGACACAGGACCCATCCCTCTGTGGAGTTGGGTTATGTATTCTTCTGACACTGCTTGTTACAAAACCGAGATCCTAGAGCAGGAAGTGGGCATATACCTCCTGGGACTGCCCCATAGGCGTAGTTAAGCTTTGTTAACTTTTGTTAACCCTTCCTAGGAAGAGCAGCATAACCTACAGGTAAAGAAGATATGGAGCTGTGTCAATGAACCTCAGAGAAAAGGATTATACGGTAACACAAAAATCTAGTTTTTTGATGAGATACTCCCAAAGGAAAATCACATCTAGAGGGATGCAGTCCTTGCAGTTTTTCTCATTAGAACCTTGCAAGCACAGCAGCTGAAAAATGTCAAACCAATCCCATTCACATTAATCTTGTACATGACACAAACTTAATACATTTATTATTTATCTTATTCACAACTTTTTTGTTACACTTTAACTTTTTTTTTTTAACCAACTTTTTTGCTTTCACAAGGGATGAACTGATCCTTTCAGCAATCGACCAACTGATCCTTCCTGCGATCCCTCGACCCATCCTTTGTGCTATTGACCGACCGATCTTTGCTCTGATCGACCGACTGATCCATCCTGTGGTCGATCCTAACTTAGATCGATCTTTTGATCCTTCTTTCGATCGACTGGTGCTTCCTGTGATCGACCGACTGATCCTTCCTGCAATCGATCGACCAATCCTTCCTTACTTTATCCTTGCTGCAATCCATAGATCAATGCCTCCTGTGATCGACCGACCTATCCTTCCTGAGATCAGTCCTTCCTTCGACCCACCAATCCTTTGTCCCTTTTTTCGATTGACCAATGCTTCCTGTGATAATCCTTCCATCGGTCGTCTGATCTTTCCTTACTTTGATCTTTCTTTGCGATCGACCGACTGATCCTTCCTGCCATTGACCGACTGATCCTTCCTGCGAATATCCAACTGAGCCATCCTGTGATCAATCGATTCTATCTTCAATCGATCCTTTGATTCTTCATTTGATTGACCAGTGCTTGCTGCGATTAACTGACAGATCCTTTTTGCAATCAATTGACCGGTCCTTTCTGCAATTGATCGACCGATCTTTACTGCAATCGAGCGACCAATCCTTCCTTACTTTGATCCTTCCTGCGATCGATTGATCCTTTCTGGTTTTAATCAATCCTTCCTTTCTAACTTTAATTCTTCCTTCCTTCAATGTTTTTGTGCTATTAATTTTTTGCAATGTTATTTATCCTTTTCCATATAGTATACCTGGTTGATCCTGCCTTTTCCTGTGTTCCTGTCAGTAAACTAACTTTCTATCATCCTGCTCTCTCTGGACCATCTGTCATTGTTTGTGTGAAGCCCCT